>NW_026595981.1:11493950-11599612 GCF_907164565.1 Psammomys obesus | reverse complement strand
TTCTTCTTCTTCTTCTTCTTCTTCTTCTTCTTCTTCTTCTTCTTCTTTGTTTTCTTCCTCCTCCTACTTTTCTTCTTTAAAAAGTTTTGTCTGGGGAGAGGGATGTGCATAAGAGATAGTTGTTTCTTTTCATCATGTAAGTCCCAAGGATCCAACTCAGATCATCACACTTGGCAGCAAGCACCCTTACAATTGAGCAATGTTACATATCATCCTTCCATTCTGTTTGTTTGTTTGTTTTGTCTTTTTAGATATACTCTCACTTTGCAGTACCTAGGCTGGCCTTGACTTCATAATAATTCTGCCTCATACTGCATCATTATCATGCATCATTCTTTTCTTAGGTTTCTTTTACTTTATGCTTTTATTATTTTTTTTTTTAGCATGCTTTCATTTTGTATTGGTAATGGTGTTCTTGTGCCCAGGAAAGCATGTGGAGGTCAGAGGTCAACTCTTAGGAAGTCAGTTCTTTTTTGCATTATGTGGGTCCAGGGTCTAGAACTCAGAATGTTAGTTTCCGTGGCAAGCTACTGAGCCATTTTGCCAGCCTCTGACCTGATGTTTTTTATTTTTTCACTTTACCTTTGGTATCATTTTCGGGATCCTTTATTGTAGGTCTAGCAAACATCTAAGTTTACTTCTAGCATCAAAGCTGCCTCAATCCAGAAAAGAAATGTTAATCATTTATAATTCATAAATCAAGTGCCGTTAAGACACTTTGGACACATGACGTTGGCACATGCCTGTAATCCCAGCACTCTGGAAAGCAGAGGCAGGCAGATCTCTGAATTCAAGTCCAGCCTGGCTACAAAGGGAGTCCAGAACAGCCAAGGCTACACAGAGAAACACTGTATTTTAAAAGAAACTGTTAGAGAGGTGGCTCAGCGGTTAAGAGCACTGGTTGCTCTTCCAGAGGTTCTGAGTTCAATTCCCAACAACCTACATGGTGGCTCACAACAATCTATAGTGAGATCTGGTGCCCTCTTCTGGCGTGTAGGTGTACATGTAGGCAGAACACTGCATACATAATAAATCTTTAAAAACAAACAAACAAAAAAGACTGCCTGTGCTGGAGTGAAGAGTAATGTCTTAAAGAATCCTAAGTTTTAGGGTGTGGTTAAGGTAGTTTGTTCAGTACTTAACTTTGCTTGTTAGCAGTATGCTCACACCAGTTATTTTATGGGGAAAACCAAAAATTTGTTAGCTATTTATGAAAGACCAGGAAAACTCTAAAACCCACAGAGTACCACTTGCCCGCTGTCAGATGTATGAAATTATTTTACTTTGTCTTCTGGGAGAATTTTAGATTGAGCACAAAACCATTTTTACATGAAAATTGCATTTCCTGCCTCTCTTTATATAATATCACTTGGAGATAGTTATAGCTTTATTGGCTGGTATTCTTTTGAGTTTATCTGTGCTCCGTGTTACATAGCCATACCCATAGGGGTATTTATGTAGCCAAATAGTCATAATGCTGAAATTATCTTACATTATAGAGTGAAAGATAAACTTTTCCCCAATGTCTATAACTTTATAAGTCACAACTTAGCCCACAGGACTTTTCTGGGGAGCCTAGCTAGCATGATAATGTTGAAAGTCCAACTTTCTAGGGTTCCCAAGAAACTTGCCAAGTGCAAGGAATTGTTGGTCTGTATGCTAATGCACTCACCCCTACACCATCTCACAGGACAAAGCTCACTTCATCTTCTGAGTATCATCACTGGGGGTGTGTGTGTATGTATGTATATATGTATGTATATATACATACACACATATATAATACTAGATTCTTAGTTGAACTTTTTTTTGGTAGTTAAACTCCTATTTTCTTACAATTTTTTCAGCTTGTAATACCAGTCCTCAGGAGCCTAAGGCAGAAAGATAATGAGTCCAAAGATAGCATGAGCATCATATTGAGATAATGTCTGGACAGAAAAACCCACCCTGTAAGGTCCTAGACTGTTAGTCAGTAGCCCAACACTATCCTACCCAGGTTTCTTGATTAGCACCTAAAGAAAGGTTAATGGTACGCCTAAACAATGTTGTTAGCCACTTACTAAGAGTGTGACTCTGTAGCTCCTTACACTGTAGAACTGTTTCAGATCCACTATCTACTTCTTTCTTCATTTATCTTTATATCATGCTTTGTCTCTTGGAACTGCCTCAGTCTCTCTGGATAACTCACTGTTCTACCTTCCGTGACCCTTGGCTTTTGGAAGCTTGACATATGCCCTGGACCGTTTTTTTCTCTGAGACCTCCATGACTTGCTCCTTGACCTTCAGCTTTCTGATCAAATGTCATGAGAGGTTTTTCTCAAGTTACTGGACCTAAAATAGAAACTGCTCTGGCTAGGGAACTAGCTCATTTGGTAAAGTGCATACCACGGAAGCTTGAGGGCCTAAGGTAGAGTCCAGAACCCGGTAAAAATGTTCAATGTGGTGCCTCATGTTTGTAACCCTTGGTGATTTCTTGGTGAGCTCCCAGCCAGTAAAAAGTCTGTCTTAAATAAGGTCAACAATGTTCCTGAGGAATGACACCTGGGGTCATAGACAAATAATCAAATCTGTACCCAGTTTGTGCTCAGGTGTCCTGCATCATATTCATTGTAATACCCTCTGCTGTGCAAAAACCCTTGGTTTTTTTTTTTTTTTTCCCACTCTGAGGCAGTTTCCTTGAGTCACAGGACTGCCTGCTTAAGAGCCTGATACTCAGCAAGTAGGTGTTAAATTTGTGTATAGAAAACCTCTATATGTATTTACACAATTCCAATTTTTATATTTAAGTGGCTGCTAACAATAATGGTTAATAGCTTAGTATTTTAAAGTGTCTAGGTAGCCTGGGGCTGAAGACATGGCTCACCAGTTAACAGCACTTGCTGCCTTTGCAAGGACTTACGTTCAGTTCCCAGCACCTACGTGTGTGGTTGCTCACAAACTACCTGTAACCCCAGGGCAGCCAGTGCTTCTGGCCCTTGTGAGCTCTTGTATTCATATGCATATCACCATACACATAATTTAAAATAAATATGTAGAAATGTATAGTATTAATTTTATGCATGAACTGTTGTAAAGGTTTAGACGAACAGAAGACGCTATAGTTCTAGTCAAGAATGAAATAGCTATGTCATCTGCTTGCATGTTTTTCCAGTAAGTGATAAAGCTTGTGCTTTATGTGCACAGAAGACTCATGTGATCCACTGAGGTTTTTTAATGTTTATTTAGGAGGAAAAATTGGCCTGGAAACTTGTAATTTGTAGAAGCAGATATCCTTTCTAGAAATGATTGTAACAGCTGTCAGTATAGTATTTTCAGTTTTTGAGATAAGTACTCATATCCTAGGACTTTCCTCAGTGCACAGCCTGCACTTGGACGTTTACAGCAAATTTACAGCCATTCTATGTCGCTCGTAGACTTTTCTGAACCTTTCATGGATTAATCTTTGTGTGATTTATAATTGTATGGCTATAGCATTATACTTATGTGGCTATAGCCTAATCTTAAGAACCATTTTATTGTCTGATGTTGCTTAGTGGTGGAATACTTTTCTAGCCCGATCACCAGTACTGGGTGTTGGAGGGGGGGGAACAGAAACAAAGGAAACAAACAAACAAACAAACGCATTTTATTCTAACCTTAAAAAGAAGTGCCTACCATTGGGGAAAGTCCATCCTGCTTAGCATCTATTTCCTTAGTCAACTCTTAGAGGAATCATTTATTAAGGAATGTGTCGCTGTGTATGAATGAATTCCTGATGGAAACTGTTGTTTTTTGTGCTGTACCTTATGTCTGTGGAATATAACAGGACATGTATCAGGTAATTGCCCCACATAGGTCTTACCCTTACCTACCTGTCTATAACATCTCTGTCAGTCTCTAAGTAGGACTGTAGCTTTGTCTTTGTACTGATAAAAAGCAATTGGCAATTTAAAGATGTCTTTTCTTTAAATTCTTTGGTGTGTTTAATTCATGGCCATAATCACAGTGTTCTTTGTAGACTTAAAAAATATAATAATTAGAGGCTGGGTGTATTGGTATTGTTAGAGCTTGGTATTGGGGGAAGGGGCTAGAAAATAAATCATTAGTTTGAAAAAAATGTGAGCCTTCGTGCCACCAATGTGAGAAGAGTTACTAAATCAACTGCCAAATTCAGCTGAACTGTCTTTTATTAGCAAAAGCCCCAATGCAGTGACTGTGCACCGGTGCTGGTGGCTCGAAGATCTTAGTTTGTTAATTGTTTTATTAAGGGTGTGCATGGGAGGGGCTGTTTTGGGTGTGAATCTAAGCTTTACTTAGTAAAATGTATTGAATGGGGAGCTGTACACC
The DNA here is from genome assembly GCF_907164565.1 of Psammomys obesus. Classification (NCBI taxonomy): domain Eukaryota; kingdom Metazoa; phylum Chordata; class Mammalia; order Rodentia; family Muridae; genus Psammomys; species Psammomys obesus. The sequence goes on along the minus strand of NW_026595981.1, from coordinate 11,595,286 downwards.
TAGCTTTCGGGTCACTTGTTTCTTTTAACAGAAGAGCCGGGTTCATTTGAGCCTCTCCTCTCAGCACAGAAATGATTCTCATTTTACTTAGTGCAAGGAGGAAATTGAAGTTTCTCTTTTTTTCCTTCTCCCCTTTTCAGGAGGCAAAACTAACAGATCAGTTGCCACTTATCATCGTCTGTGATCGATTTGATTTTGTCCATGACTTGGTGCTGTATTTGTATAGAAACAATCTTCAAAAGTATATAGAGATATATGTCCAGAAGGTAAATATTCTTATACTTAGATAATTAACTGTATCACTACAGTATTCTGAATTCTTATCAAAAGTTTGGGGCTGGTAAGAACAGTCTGCTAGAGTAGCTTTGGTGTTTTGGTTTTTTTTTTTTCCCCCCAGATCAATCTTTCCTTTGATTAAAATTTTATATCCATGCCAGAATATCAAGTGTGAGAACAGAACTTCTGTAGTCAAAGAAGTTGAAAAATCTAGGAACTAAACCCCAAATTGCATGTCTTAAACCATGTTAAATCAGGTGTGAGAAACTTTCTCTGTTAACTCCAAGATACTCCAGCCAGGCCCTGAGCCATAACTGAAGCTTTTATGCTTAGTGATTTTCCATAGTCCTTTGCTGCTGGGGTCTTTGTGCTTCGGCATTTGCAGCAATTCTTGAGTAGAACTAATTAACCAAACCAACAAGGGAGACTAGGCAAGTGCTTTCACTGTGAGGTTGCTCTAGTGAGACTTCTGCCGAATTCCTTCAGGTGACTATAAACTTAGATTCAGAGTTTATTACTAATTTTTGAAAACAGGTCTTTAAAAAGAAATGGTCTTTGAGTTTTTAACTCAGTTTTGCTTATTAGTATAATGATGTTCTTTTTATTTTCTCTTTTTCAAACATAGGTAAATCCAAGTCGACTTCCCGTGGTTATTGGAGGATTGCTTGATGTTGACTGCTCTGAAGATGTTATTAAAAACTTGATTCTTGTTGTGAGAGGTCAATTCTCTACTGATGAGCTTGTTGCTGAAGTTGAAAAAAGAAACAGGTGTAGTACTGTTTTCCCCATTATAATAAACGAGTTTGCAGCTCCTGGAAATGTGTTAAATATTTGGAGTACAGCTGGTAGACTGTACGAAGCTACTCAGCACATGGAGCGAAAGTCAAGGTGGCAGCTGGTGGGAAGGGGACTCTAGCTTTCAGAGTTGAAAGGCTTTGCTCTGTTTTCTTTCTGAAGTGTGATTGTGTTTGTAGTTATGAGAAGATTGTGCTGTTTGTAATCTAGCGTGTCTGGGTTTGATTTTTACTAGATTGAAGCTGCTTCTACCTTGGCTTGAGGCCAGGATTCATGAGGGCTGTGAGGAGCCTGCTACTCACAATGCATTAGCCAAAATATACATTGACAGTAATAATAACCCAGAGAGGTTTCTTCGTGAGAACCCCTATTACGACAGTCGTGTTGTTGGAAAGTACTGTGAGAAGAGAGACCCACATCTGGCTTGCGTTGCCTATGAGCGTGGCCAGTGTGATCTGGAACTCATCAATGTAAGTGCTGCTTGCTGAGTATAAAGCAGAGAGGTGTATGTACGTCTGTAACTAGTTGTATTTCCAACTAGCAGAGTTTGAGTTTCTGTATGATTTTAGTTAATATGGAACAGTTTTGGATAGGCGGTACTTTTTTAAAAAGTGGCCCACACCTTTAATCCCAGCATTTGGGAATCAGAGGGAGGTGGATGTCTGTGAGTTCAAGGCCAGCCTGGTCTACGGAGCTAGTCCATGATAGGAAAGGCTACACAAAGAAACCTTGTCTCAAAAAAACCAAGAAAAGGAAAAAAAATTTTTTTTAAATAGTAACCCTCAGTCTGTATAGGCTCTTTCCTGATCGACACAGTGTTACCCATTAGTGCTGCTTGTGTTCTTGTCCACTGTCATGCAGACCTGATACATTAACCATGATATTAACCATGATACATACCTCATGGATTTGTGTTCATTTGGGTTCTGTTTTCTAAGAATGAAGAAGTACCTTCATATAGACACGAGCTCCAGTCAGTATGACCTTAATAGGATACTTTGAAAAAATTGTTTTCTTTCAGTGTTTTTGTATAGTTTAGGATCATAATCTTCAGTCTCTATTCTGAACTAGTTCTTCGAAATTTGTTTGTCTGTTTTTTTAAAAAATAGATACTTTTGCTAAAACTTACTTTTTTAAATTTGAATTCTGTTAAGTTTTTTAGGGAAATCATAACCGAAATTTTTATTGTGCAGTGGACACCTGAGTGGCTGTCAGCAAGCTCAGGGTCGCACACTCACCAGGTCTACCCCCCCTGCCAGGCTCTTACCCCTGAGAAAGGAGACACTGTTCTGTACCCTACAGACCCTCACAACTCCACCACACTCAACCCGTGTGGATTTGTTTGTGCACATGTATGTAGAGGTCAGAGGACAACTTGTGGGACTCTATTGTCTCCTCAACTGTATGGATCTCAGGAACCAAACTCAGGTCACCTGCCTTGGTAGCAGGTGCCTGTACCTACCAAGCCTGAGCATTTCATAGGAGTGTATAGTTTTCTTTGCTTCCTCTGCTGCAACCTTGGAGACTCTGCACGTGCTGGGAGAACACTGCATCAGCTGAGCCTCATGCCTGGCCAAAAGGAGGACAGAGACTTCTGAGTTTCCCTGGATTCTTGACATTTCGGCTAAAATCAAGCATTTCCTTAATAGTTCTCTGTGACTGGATTTCTAGATCATACATTTCTACTCAGAATACTGCTTAAGTGACATTTGCCCCATGCTGTTGCATTCAGAAGCTGTTTTCCTTCTTGATGTTGCCTGCTTCCACTGAATTGGCCACTTTCCATTAGGGGTCCTTTGATAAACAGATGAGCACACTCTGTCCTCCCGCCTCAGCCTAAGACATTGTTACTAGGCTGACAACAACGTGAGCCCTTTCTCTTGTTTATCAGTTATGGGTTAGAGTTCAGTGTTGGCACACTGCGCTGGCATGAGCAAGGCCCTTGCTCTTGCCAACACTGATTCCCAGCACTGAAAAAAAAAAAAAATTCATTTATCAGTCAATAGTCCTGGACTCATAGATTCCTGTTTTACTCTTTGGATTACAGTTTATTACTGTAATTTCTGTCTGTACACAGATTGTCACCTGGTCTGTTGGGGTACTTCATTTCTGATAAACAGCGCAGAATGCTCATTGTGAACTTTCCCAGCTCAGGGTTGCTCATTTTCCCTGGGGACCTACCCTTCTTAGTGAAGATGCCATTAGTAACCAAACTCTACCCTGGAGATGTATTTGCTTCTAGAATTGTTCAGTGGTTGGATCTAAGAAACTTATTTATCTATGTATATACATGTTTTTACATACATGCATGTATGTAAATGCAAGTACATGGAAAAGTAAGTATGTAAGAATAGCTAATGAAACACTGAAAGGAAGCTTTGAAGGTAACCAGCCCCGAATTAGAGTATAACACAACGCCTATAATTTAAGGCAATACAATACTAATGCTTGAACATCAAAAATAACCTAAGTATGGTAGTGCATGTCTGTAATTCCAGCCCTTGAGAAGTAGAGGCAGAGAGTAGGAATTTGAAGCTCAGGTACATGAGACCATTATCTCAAAACAAAACAAAAAAAAGAAAAATAGATGCAATATTAGGATGCTTTTCATAAAAGCCTGTAAAAGTTCTTTTTTTCCCCATTGTTGAGTTTTAATGAGAATATTAAATATTAAATAATGTGACATTCCCAAGATTTCTATATAGAAGTAATAGATTTCTTACAAAACAAAGAGTTGACATGATTGCAAAAAACTCTGTCATTATCTGTTGTCTTTACTTTTTGCACTGGAATTAACCCTTGCTATCTTAATTAGGTTTGCAATGAGAATTCCCTCTTCAAAAGTCTTTCTCGCTACCTGGTCCGGCGAAAGGATCCAGAATTGTGGGGTAGTGTGCTACTGGAAAGCAATCCATACAGAAGACCTTTAATTGACCAGGTAAAAATGGCAACAGTTTTGTTCTTTAGACTTAGAATACTTTCTTCTCATTACGTACCCAAATATACACAAATGGATCATGTGACTCTATAGCAAAAGGTAGAAAAAGTGAAAGAACGTTAAAATTGTACTACATAAATGTAAACACATGTATACATTAAATGTTATAAGGTAAGTGAAATTCTAAAAATATAAAATTATCTTAATTTTATCGTCATTAAAAGGAAATATTAGGATTGATTATAGATTTATTAACTGACACATGACTAAATTAAAGACATTTGAAATAGTAAATCAGCACACAATGAGTATTGATAATATAAAATACAAAAATCCAGCAGGGCGTGGTGTCGTACACATTTAATCCCAGCAGTCAGGAGGCAGAGGCAAGTGGATCACTGTGAGTTCCAGAGCAGGCTGGTCTACAAAGCGAGTCCAGGATAGCCAAGGCTACACAGAGAAACCCTTTCTCAAAACAAACAAACAAACAAACAAACAAAAAAATCCAGTGGGTTTTTTTGTGTGTGTGTGTGTTGGGGGGGGGGGGTGTCCGAAGCCTCAGCACTTAGGAGTTTTAGAGAAGAAGAATATGAGTTTGAGTTCATCTTGAGCTATTAATGTAGCAAGAGCTCTAATTCTTTCTTGAAAAGTGCAAGTAAGTATCATGGAGATTATTCTACTGTCAAGAATGAAGACCTAGGTTCTGATCCCTAGCACCACCCAAAAGCTAGGGTCAGGGTCCCCTGTATGTAACCCCAGTGCTGGGTGGACAGAGACAGGAAGATCTCTGGGGATGCTGGTCAGCTGGTCTAGCCAAATGGATAAGCTCCAGCTGCAGGGAGAGACTTGCATCAACAGGTGGAGAGTGACTGGGCAAGCGCCTGGTGCCAACCTTTGATACATGCACCTGCACACATGCACCAGGACACAGCACAGCACCAGAGGTGAAGCTTTCACCCATATGAAACTGCAATCTTGAATTTAAAGTACTGATTATTGCTCGTGCTATAATGAGTCTTAAGTTCTTCTGATAGACAAATAGATGCAGCATTATTGAAGAATAGATTTCTAGGTCCGAGTTATTCACTAACCCTCTGGGAACCATTTCCAAGTAGATAAAAGGCTTCCTGCAATCATGACAGCTGGGCATATGAAAGTAGCCCAAACCAGAGTTGTTTATTTTTTTATAATCTGCTGAGATTTGAAAATAAGGAACCATTAAAGTGATAGTGTTATTATGGATAATATTTGATTACCAGGGGAAAGTGAAAATTACATAATGGCTGATGTTAACAGTGTAATTATAAACAGTGTGTGTTCATGTATATTTATGTACAGAGATCTATGAGTAGCAGATTGTTTTTCATTTTATTTGAGGCTTTCAAATGAGAAGTTAACTAACTTATTCTTACTAGACAATGTCTTACAAAAATACATTGATTTTTTCTTCACCATCCACGTGTGTCTTCTGTAGGTTGTACAGACAGCCTTGTCAGAAACTCAGGACCCAGAAGAAGTGTCAGTAACCGTCAAAGCTTTTATGACAGCAGATCTTCCCAATGAACTCATTGAACTTCTGGAGAAAATTGTCCTTGATAACTCTGTATTCAGTGAACACAGGTATGCTGGCAGAGGATTGTATTGGCTTTCTGCTCAGTCTTTCATTGTGGCCTTTCAGTTTTAGGGAAGGAACAGAAAATAGATAGAGGCAGTTTCCAGGATTGTTACTCTCCTAATATTCTGTCTCTTCTCACCCTGTCCCTTGAGACAAATAACCCTCTAGTGCCACAGTGGTTATTCCTTACCATTGTGTCTTGGTTTCTAAAGGAATCTGCAAAACCTCCTTATCCTCACTGCTATTAAGGCCGACCGAACACGGGTTATGGAGTATATAAACCGCCTGGATAATTACGATGCTCCAGATATTGCCAACATTGCCATTAGCAATGAACTGTTTGAGGAAGCATTTGCTATTTTCCGGAAGTTTGATGTCAATACTTCAGCAGTGCAGGTAAATCTGGAAATTTCATAAATCGACATACTAGCTTTCTCTTGAAGCAAAGAATGCTTTGTCCTGTGAGGGTGTGCACAGATTGCTATCGCAGTAGAATAATCATAAAATCCTACCAATTTAAATGTAATTATGTTGGGTAAGATCCATTTTACTGTAACACCAATTCAAAAAATGTTACCCAGGTCTTGATTGAACATATTGGAAACCTGGATCGTGCATATGAGTTTGCTGAACGATGCAATGAGCCTGCTGTTTGGAGTCAACTTGCAAAAGCTCAGTTGCAGAAAGGAATGGTAAAGGAAGCTATTGATTCTTACATCAAAGCCGATGATCCTTCATCTTACATGGAAGTTGTTCAGGCTGCCAATACTAGTGGTAAGACTTCTTGTCTTTATGTTTTTGAGAACTCAGAAAACTACTAAGCCAAGCATTCAGATATCTAACTTAGTGCATGGAGGTTAGACACTTCCTGGTTACTTGTGAAAACTTTCAGCTCATCATCTTGATTCACCTAAAGACTGACTGCATTTATGAATTTAGAAGGTCCATGGGGAAGATTACTTTTGTTTTGAGGTCTGATAAAATCCTGTTAGAGCTCTGATACATAACTTTTAAAGGAAGCGTGGGGGGGGGGGGAGGTATCAAATAGTCTTAGGGCCAATAATAATACAGAAATGTAATGGAAAATTTATACTATTAGGCATATCCATTTTTATATTTGTCATTCTGTATAATGTTTCTTTGAAAAGAGAGTTGGGTTGATGTGGTGATGGACACCTGCCATCTTAGCACTTGGGGAGCTGAGGCAGGAGGCTTTAAGTTAATGGACAATCTAGGCTGTACACATAGTATGACACTTTGAAAAAAAATGGCAGGGGTCCTAATAGAATTAACAAATTTGTTTGAAAACATAAAATAAGGATGCTAATCTATGGGCTTATGTTTTCTCTTTACTTAGGAAACTGGGAGGAATTGGTGAAGTATTTGCAGATGGCACGAAAGAAGGCTCGAGAGTCCTATGTGGAGACAGAGTTGATATTTGCACTGGCCAAAACAAACCGCCTTGCAGAATTAGAAGAGTTCATCAATGGGCCAAATAATGCTCATATTCAGCAAGTGAGTTTCTTGTTCAAATTTGTGTGTGTGTGAGTGTGAGTGAGTGTTTAGTGATATGCGTTTATGCAGGTGCATGAGAAGGCCGGAGGACAAGCTCTGTCCACTTAGAGAGGGGGAAAAAATAAAGACAAGTTCTCTTGTTGGCCTGAGTATCACTAAGTACTTTAAGCCAGCTGGCCAGCAAGCACAAAAGATTGATCTGTCACTGCCTCAATGCTCACACCATCACACCTAGTTTTTTTGTTGTTTTTGGTGATGGTGGTGGTGGTGGTAGTGGTTTTTTGTTTGTTTCTTTTTTGAGACAGGGTTTCTCTGTGTAGCCTTGGCTGTCATGGACTCGCTTTGTAGTCATGGCTGGCCTGGAACTCACAGAGCTCTACTTGTGTCTGCCTCCCCAAGTGCTGGGATTACAGGCATGCGCCACCATGTGTGGCATCACATGGCTTTTTATGTGGGTCATGGATGTTAGACTCGGGTCCTAATGTTTGTAAGGCGTGCACTTTTTTAAACGGATCTATCTCTGTATCTGCACATTTTAAAAACATGAAAAATCAATTATTGAGCAGCTTTATCTCCTTGGCAGAATCAACGTGTTAGAGCTAAGAAATTAAATTGTTTTTAGGAGAGATAGAATGTATGTCTGTTCATTCATTTTGTTTGTAATTTTGGAGATAGAATTTCTCAGTGGAATAAAGGGTAGTGCCTTGAACATGGGACGCTCCTGCCTCGACCTCTGGGTGCTGGATTACAGCGTATGCAGCCATACCTATCTATTCCTCAGTGGTAAGACAGAAATATGAAAAAAAGGAATTGAGCTGAAACCTCTATTTTACTGATCTTAGATTGTCTTTTCTCCCTAGGTTGGTGATCGTTGTTATGATGAAAAAATGTATGATGCTGCTAAGCTGTTGTACAATAATGTTTCTAACTTTGGGCGCTTGGCATCGACCCTTGTTCATCTTGGTGAATATCAGGCAGCAGTTGATGGTGCTAGAAAAGCTAATAGTACTCGAACATGGAAAGAGGTAATCTAAACCCAAGTTTGAATGCTGAATTAAGATTCCTTGTGAACATTCTTTTGTACTTCTGAGTTGAAATAACTGTATTTACATCTGGATTCTAATAGTGGCAAATGTTTATTCTAGGTCTGCTTTGCCTGTGTAGATGGGAAGGAGTTCCGTCTGGCTCAGATGTGTGGACTTCATATTGTGGTACATGCAGATGAGTTAGAGGAACTTATCAACTACTATCAGGTAACGACACCAGGCCTTTATGTAAATTGAGACCTTTGTACACATGCCCTCTCCTCTAACTGCACATTTCCCTTATTAAGGATCGCGGATATTTTGAAGAACTCATCACCATGTTGGAGGCAGCCTTGGGACTGGAGCGAGCTCACATGGGAATGTTCACCGAGCTAGCTATTTTGTATTCTAAATTCAAGCCACAGAAAATGAGGGAACACCTGGAGTTGTTCTGGTCAAGAGTGAATATCCCTAAGGTAACCAGTCCTCACCACCGGGAGGCACTCTTAACAATTTAAAATACCATTTCCTTTGTTAGGTTGATAGCAAGAGTCAGATTTGCTTCTAAAGCAACTGGTCCTTGTTCTGCAGGTGCTGAGAGCTGCAGAACAAGCTCATCTTTGGGCAGAGCTGGTGTTTCTGTATGACAAGTATGAAGAGTACGACAATGCCATCATCACCATGATGAACCACCCCACTGATGCCTGGAAGGAAGGGCAGTTCAAAGACATCATCACCAAGGCATGTGCACTCAGAAGGGCGGGGAGGAGAGGGCTCATCGGGGAGGAGCTGGCTTCTAATCATGGGTTTCTCCTATTTTAGGTGGCCAATGTGGAATTGTACTACAGAGCAATCCAGTTCTACTTAGAATTCAAGCCTCTGTTGTTAAATGACTTGCTCATGGTGCTGTCTCCACGCTTGGATCACACTCGTGCAGTCAATTATTTCAGCAAGGTAACTGTTTTAAACTGAATGTCCTAGTGAGGATTTCAGTGTAGTTGAATGACTGTTGTCAACCGTGGCTGCCTTTCTAACAAATGTTATTTTAAAGGTAAAGCAGCTACCACTGGTGAAGCCGTATTTACGCTCTGTTCAGAACCACAACAACAAATCTGTGAATGAGTCACTGAACAACCTTTTTATTACAGAAGAAGATTATCAGGTAAAACCTTCGGATTCTTGTAAATACTTAACATCAAGCTCTGATCAGGTTTAATGCTGGCATGTTCTGTAATAAAAGCTCCTGCTTTATTTTTCTAAGCAGTGGGCACGTGGCTGCTTACGCCCTAAACTCAGCAAAGTTTTTGGAATGGTTAAGTGTTCTAATTTATGACATGTTCTAGAGTTTGGCTTATATATATTTTATGTGTTTCTTGAGGAAACAATTTTTTTTTGGGGGGGGGGGGCTTGAGACAGGGTTTCTTTGTGTAACAGAGCCCTGGCTGTGTGGACTCCGACCAGGCTGGCCTCGACCTCACAGATATCCACCTGCCTCTGCCTCCTGAGTGCAGGGATTAAAGGCATGAGCCACCATACCCACCCCTGAGGAAATTACTTAATGTCTTAGAATCTGTCTTTTGAATTTGCTCTTTTGAAAGATAGCACATAAATAGAAACTGTCTGGGTTAAGGTAATTGCTTTTTGTCCTTCGCTTACTGTTGGCCTGACTGGGACTTGCCTGATAGTACAGGCGTGTCTCAGGCTCAGGCATCTTGCAATCCTGAATGCTTGAGGTGTAGACAGTTCTGTCTCAGCATGCCTGGCTCAGCATGATTTTGCTTTAGGCTTAAGAGTCCAGTCTATAAGGCTGGATGTCATGTTGAATTATAGGAATTGCTTCCTGACAGCATAAGTTCTTGTCCTCATTACACATTCTCCCAGTTTCATACCCATTCAAGTTAATATCAATACTGGAAACCTTAGAGGAAATTACACTTTCAGAAAATTATACAGTATATTTGAGGATTTTATTTATTGTTTGAGAAGTAGATCGGAAGATTGATACCGGAACACAAGTTACAAACTTTTGTAGTTTGATGTTTGAATCTATGTTGTTACATGTCATGCTACCATTTAATTTCCTCCCATCAAAATGAATTCTGGAACATAAGAGTTAAACTGAAAGCCTCTAGTTGACTTCTGAATGGTTTTGTCTCTCAAGGCTCTGCGAACATCAATAGATGCTTATGACAACTTTGACAACATCTCACTTGCTCAGCGTTTGGAAAAACATGAACTCATTGAATTCAGAAGAATTGCTGCTTATCTCTTCAAAGGCAACAATCGCTGGAAACAGAGTGTAGAGCTGTGCAAGAAAGACAGCCTTTACAAGGTTGATAAAGTAGGGGTGGGGTGTGCAGGCAACCCATGGTGTCTTACAAGCGATCTTATTGAGCTGTTAGTTTGACGGCTGTGAGAATTGGCAGTGTGACTCTGTTTTGCAAAAGTGGTTTTTAAGTTAGTGGGTTTTTCTTTACTTTCAGGGCTGGTTTAAGTCTGAATGTTTGGGTTAACCTCTGTGTCCTTCATTGTTTCCTCCAAATAGGACGCAATGCAGTATGCCTCTGAATCTAAAGACACAGAATTGGCTGAAGAACTCCTACAGTGGTTTTTGCAGGAAGAAAAAAGAGAGTGCTTTGGAGCTTGTCTCTTTACCTGTTATGATCTTTTAAGGCCAGATGTCGTCCTGGAAACCGCATGGAGGCACAACATTATGGATTTTGCCATGCCCTACTTCATCCAGGTTATGAAGGAATATTTGACCAAGGTAATGATGCTCAGAAGTATGCTCAGAGCTAATAATCTTTAGGATATTTAAAATTTTTCATGCATATTATTTTTCAAGTTTTTTTCTCTAGTGTAAATTATTTGATCATAAAATGTTCCTATTACTTGGAATTTTTCTTAATAGTTGGCATGACTAGGAAGGGAATGCAAGCTTTGTCCGTGTTTATGCTCTTTATTCTTATAGTAAATAGAATTCTGTTTTAATATTTGAAATATTGTAAAATTAATTCCTATGACTCATATTTCCATGTGTACTTTTATAGATTTCTTTTTTTGTTTGTTTGTTTGATTCCTGACTTCATGTCTTTGTTTCTCATGGGGAAGCTGCATTGTATTAACAGCCCGATAATTATCACAGATTTTTGATAATCAAGTACCTAATTTAAAAATACTCTAGGAAGTTTGCATTTAATCATGTTTCCTAAATGCACATTAAATAAACTAATGAAAAACCTCTTACAAAATTTACTGTTCATTTTCGCATCTATTTTTGATGTTAGAATATTTTTTTTGCTTGCCCGGAGTTACTAGCTTTATGTATAGAAAATTGAAATGACTTTTAAAAATCCATTTTGTTGAGTAAATCAAAAGCTGAAAAGTGAGGCCTCACTTCTGATCTCTTCAGCATGCCTGACTGAAAGAGGGGAAACAGCACTAACAACCCCTGTATAGAAAGATGTTCTCTGTTAGGAGACCACATAACTAGACGCCTCGTGTTGCTCTCACAGTTTTTAAAGGGGAAGATTTTAGTTTATGTGTAAGTTCAGTGTGGTTACAACAGTTGCCACAGCTTAGCACAGGTGAGAGAAGCTTCTTTCTTACGCATAATGCCACCTTTTGAGACCTGGCTGCTGTTAACCGAAGTGCTGTCCATTTTACTAGGCATTACGCTGCTTCCTTTCACACTGACTCAGCATAAATTCTTCTGCAGTGAGCTTTGAAGTTAAACAGGATTCTAAATTTTGCTTCCGGATGCCCTTTACTTCCACTCTGCTCCTCCCTTTTTTAGTGGTTAGATGTTTCTCCCTTACTTTGTTGCTGATTCTACCTTTTTATGCTCAATATGGAATTTGATTTTTTTTTCTAAGCTGCACCTTCTGAATTCCTTTGCAGGTTGATGCAATAAAGGAAAAGGTGAAAGTTGATTCTTTTCCATCTTTAAGTCTGGAGGACTAAGTCTAAGGAATTTGCATGATTTTTTTCCTTCCTTTTCTACACTGCTGCTGCTGCTTACCCCCCTCCCCCCAATAAATTTTCACTAAGCCTCTGCAAGTCCCTTGAAACATAACTATAATAGAGCTGTAGGACATTAGTAGATGTTTGCTACTAATCGGCTAATAGGCTTTAGGAAGGGCAGGAGGCTAATCAGTAGTTGGTTCACAGTCTCTCTTTAATATATTATTAAAACTGAGCATGGTGAGTTTCAATATTAATTTCAAACTATCAGGAAATTTCTTTTCCCTGTCAGGGTATCTGGACCGTAGTAGGACTTTCTTAATATTTGAAATAAATTAAAACATCCTTTTTTATTTTGTGAGCTTGCCTGACAGTTGTTGAATTTATATCTGTATGTACATGCCGTAAGAGGCTTTTGGAGTTCTGTGGGGCTTTTTGTTTGTTTGTTTGTTTTCTGGGGTTTTTGTGGTATTGAAGGACTGTGATCCAGTTTCTGATCTCTTGATTCTTACTAATTTTTTTTGCTGAAAGTAGATACAAGAGATACTAGCTGCTTCCGAAGAGACTTTCCTCATGTTTCTCCAGGTGTCCAGTTCTCATGGTGCTAATCCATTTTTAAGAGGAACCAAAATCTTTTCAATCATGAGAGAGCCAAGCTTGCTGTAACTGTTGCTAAGCAACATGGATTATTTATGTTTATAACAAGGCAATATTAACATCTATCTGTAATAAGGCATGCCTTTGAAACTACCTAAATTTGCTAATAAACATTAGTTGGCTCATCATCCAAGAATGCCAAATTTAGGCACCATTTGGTTGCTGCTTTCTTCAGTGGCTTTCTTCATCCAGTATAAATGAAACAAACTTTTAAAACTTATGTGTGGTGTAAAATTATGTTTAGAAAGGGTTTGGGAAGTAAAGGAGTGGTAAATTTTAAATGAATTTGGGTGGGGCCAATGCCTTGGGATCATGTTGATCAGACTGGAGTCACCACTGGAACTTAGGGCAAACCTGAGTAAAATGCATTGTGTGTGAGGCCCTTCAGCAGCTAGTAGGCAAGGCAGTTCGAAAGCGTGTGTGTGAAAATGGGTAATTGAACTGTAGTGTTATGCGTTGTTTTAAATCAAGCATGTATAAGTCATTGCAATTACATCATACTACGAAACATAAGAGCATTGCTGTGGGCTGTGTGTGTTTCTTGAGAGCCTGTATGGCACAGTCATCTTCAGATCTCACTTCTTGCTTCAGTACTTTTGCCTTTTTTTCATGCACACATACACCAAAATAACTGACTGCATGTTAACTTTTACTCTGCAACAGATTGCAGTCTTTGTGGAAAAGCCTTTTGCATTTTAGTGGATTTTCAATATTACAAATGGAACTGATTTTAGTGACATGCTTATGTCTAATTTTTCTTTTTAAACTCAAGGATCAGAAACTTTTGTTACAACGCTTAACAAAAGCTTGTGTTCATAAAATCTCCCATTTTTTCTTTTTTTGTGCAATCTAAATTGGGCTTAAACAAAAATTGGATGTTCCTGTGCCAGAGGCTATCCCGTTACAAAAAAACATCAACACTTTTTCTTATGTTGGTGTTTCTCCTCTGGGATTTGTGTTTTTCCACTTCCTCCTAGTCTATCAGTGACTGGGCATTTGGATAATGCTGGCTCTTCTAGACTCCCGTGTGTTTCTGTATCAACATTTAGCCAGACATTAACTTACATACATGTCTGTTCACTTGAGATTTTTTTTTTTTTCCTTGAAAGTCTGGGGATGTATTATGCAGTGCTGGGTTTTTAGGTTTCTGTTTTTGTTTTTGTTTTTTTTTTTTTTTATTTTAATCTTAGAAATTAACTTATATACAGGCATCCCTGTGTTTCCTGGATAACTTCTGTAGATCATTCTCACATACCAGCTAGCTTAGCAAACCCCAGGTGGCCTTGATGGCATAGCTGTGCTTTAAATTGTGCAGATGAATTAATTTGTTGTAAAGTTGGATGCCAAATAGTGGGTATTTCACATAATCCTTACATTCCATGGTAGTCTTTAATTTGATATTAGGACAATTTGTAACATATTGCATAGGCTACAAAATTAGAGAATATTATAAAAAAGCAAACCACCACCCATGGATACAGTGAGACTCCCAGGAAAAAACCCCACAAATCCTGAGACAAGACAAAGCATACCCATTTTCCTAGGGTAGACAGACTACTGAAGCTTGCTTCTCCAAAGTTCTTTGACAAGCCTAGATTAGACCCCGATTGCTTTTTACATGGAGCAATTAAAATAAAACATTGTCTTGAGCTGTCTTATCTGGGACAGGCATTTGCTGCCAAGCTTGACACTTAATTCTCTCCCTGGACCCACATGGTAGACTGAGAAAACTGACTTCTGCAAATTGTCCCCTGATCTCCACATGCACACCATGGCACATACTTGTCATCCCCTGTCCCCCAATAAACACATGTAATTTTTAAAATTAGAAAACTACTGTCCTAATAACCCTCTGTGCCTGTATGTAAACTCAAAGGTACTATTTTACATTTCCAGTAGAACCCAGATACTGCATTAGCATTTTTAAAAGATCAAGTTTTTACAACTTTTTCATGGATCTCCATGTTTGCTCACATGTACCCAGCCCCACTGTCTTCTGAAGGAACATATGAAGCTCCTCTCTACACTCACATTCCTAGCACACTTTTGGCCTTGAAAACAGCACTTAAGAACGCCAAAACTTGAAATTTAGTCATACAGAAAAACTGGCTTAGATGCCAACTTTTAAATACAGTTTAAAATACAAATACGGTATAGTGTAAAGGCATTGGAAGTATATGATACAGACAATTCTGTAATACCAGGGTCTGTTGTTTTTCTCTAGTGTGTCACAGACTTAGAGAATGAAATTATGTTAGCCCCATAGCGAACCCGTAGGGCTGATGAAGTGGTGTGCCAGAGTTCCCCTGTAGATCTTAAAGGATCTGGGCAATACCACTCCTGTCTTTCATTCATACACTTGGACTGATATTATCTGATATTGCCCACTTTGATTAGCTAGTATACAATAGCCATTTATTTCTTTGGCTTTCTTCTCAGAGTTGGGGCCAAGTCAGGCAACCTTAGTTACTTCTCCCAGCCATGTGTCATTAGTATTTGCATTTTGTCTCAGTCAACCAAGGAAAGTGATGTTATACAGCAGGACTGAATATGGCGCTCCTGGAGACTTAGGTCTCAGTCTGTAAACGTAAGCCTCAGCAGGGCTGTGCGTAGTTGTCACAGCAGCCTATCCTGCACAAGTACTTGTCTAGCCATTTCACTTTTTTGCAAACCTAAATCCCCTGGCAAAGGAAGTCTTGATGGTTCATAAATTCCTTATTACCTCTGATAGTGTATACACTTCATTTAAAAAGTGCTTTATTCTCACTTTCTCCCTTGCTCAGGCTGCATCCTAGCATGTCCAGTCTTAGCCTGGCGTGAGCTGTTACGGCATTTATAAATACCTCCTTCCTGAGGGTTTATAATGACAGTGCTGAAAAACACTATGACTGAAGTATGAATATTGCCATTGAATTTGAGGGGGCCTGAGAATGTTCTTGCCAGTCTGTTTTATTTTGACAGAATTTAACATACTAAGGCTTTTCCACTCTCTGCCATAAACCTAAGTTTGTAATGCTTTTGAGGTTCTAACGTGACTTGTTTTTCTCTAGGTGGATAAATTAGATGCTTCGGAGTCACTGAGAAAAGAGGAAGAACAAGCTACAGAGACACAGCCCATCGTTTATGGTAATCTGTCTCTTTTTAATTAAGCTCAGAGGGTATATTAGATTGTTAAATGTGGCAAGCCTTGAAAGGGGCAAAATGTTTGCTAAGTAAGGAATAGGTCTCCCAAATATTAGCATTTTCCCCAGAGGACCCTTTAAACTCATTTTGATGGTATCCCTTCTGATAATCATCCTTGCACAGAGTGTCTCAAAGATAGTTATTAGAAATGGCCTAGGCTTTTCTGTTGCCTGATTGAAGACTTAATCTAAAGTCATTAAGAAAGAAATAACAATGAATTCAGTTTTTGGAAGAACAAGTAAAGCAAGGCTGTCTTCAGTGGGCTTTGCATAAAGAATACATCTTAACTTTAAATCTAACTAGGACAAAGAATGGGGGTTGAGTTTCCATTCAAGAACTTTCCAAGAGATAGAGCATCCAGACCCTCAAGTAATTCTTTAAAGCAGTTTGACTTCCTCTTTTACTAGCGTGTGTGGGTTACTTATCCTTTGTGTTCATACTTGGTGAACATTGCATTTGAGGAGTATGATTAAAAGTTTTATAACCAGGTGTTCTTTGGAAAGAAATAAGAAATTTGTCTCAGGCAACTAAGAAAATGACATTATAGAAATCTTTATTATAATGATTGTTGTTGTTATTGCAGATAAGCTGTTTGGAGGAATTTAGGGGACAGGGTAGTTTTGGTGAAGGAGTAGGGAGACCTAAAATACTACATGAGGTTTGACAAATTTGAAATAGGTAAAAGAAAAAGGGCTGTGTTTTTTTAGTAGGCGTCCATGGACTGCTGGCCCTTTGTGGAGTTTTAAATAGGTGGTTGAAATCGGGTTAGAATTTTTAAGAAAGTCCAGAGGTGATTCTTTGGTAACCAGTTTCCAAAAAGCCCCCAACACTTGCTCACCAAATACAATTTTGGTTGTGCTACAAGGGGAAAACAGGGAGTCAGTTGTGCTGGGAGAACGGTAGCTTGCATTCTAGTGGGAAATGATTTGCCGGGCTAGGGAGGTATTGTGTTTCTCTCTCTAAAAGCTCTTTACATGTCATGTTTTCTTTATGTGGTCAACAACTATTTCAGCTTCATCAGCAAGTATTTGATAGAAGGTATATACGTTCTCGTGTTTTTCATACCTAATGCATTGCATATCTAGTGCATATTTGAATGTGTCTTTTCTATTGCTGTCTCTAAATTAGCGCTGGATTCTTTGCTAGAACCATATTAGGTTTCATTACCATTCAGATGTTTAGAATCAGAGATTTAAATTAACTTTAACAACTTGTCAGGTTTTTCTGTGCTAAAATTTTAGACACTAAATGTATTGTATATTCTGTGATAGGCTTGTTGGCAGATGTATGGCCTGATGATGTCAAATATGCATGTGTTACTGCTTTACATATAGGGTGTTTGGCCCTCAGCCCTGCACCGTTGGCTTTTCTTAAGACAGGAAACCTTTCTCAGGGCAAGACTGTATTCCAAATTGGGACAGTCAGAACTGCCTCTACACAACTTACTCAGTAAATTGTGATTGCGCTGCTAGAGTGAGCATGATGATAGCACTAACCCTGGGTGCTGACAGATCTCCTCTTCCTTGTAGGTCAGCCGCAGCTGATGCTGACAGCAGGACCCAGTGTGGCAGTCCCTCCCCAGGCACCTTTCGGTTATGGTTACACTGCACCACCATATGGGCAGCCACAGCCTGGCTTCGGGTACAGCATGTGAGATGGACGCTGGTCCCGTAGCCCCCTATTTTCGTACTGAAGCATCGTCTACCCACTTCTCAGTTATAAATGGGGAAACAGGCAACGTGTTCTTGTAACCTTTATTTCATGAAGGACTACTTTTTTGTTTCTAACTATAGACTTGGATCGCCTATGTTAAAACCTTATTTTCACATTCCGCATCACTAGAACTTCTTTTCAAAGGGGAATAGTATTCATGTGGGCTTTTTCTCCCCCCTCATTCTTTGAAGAACTGCTTACTATTCAATCTATTGTGAAGAACCTGATTTGCACTCTGTAGTGTTTAAAGAAACAAACTCTAATACTGAATCTCTTAAATTTAGTGTATGTAAACAGCTTTCAATATGTATTGTCTAAATGCATTTAAATCTCTTTTACTCAAAGAAAAGCTAAAGTGAAAAGACTGGTATGTGGCCATGCAAGACTGTCATTGCCACAAAGACAACACTAATCAGTATATGCTACATTGGGTCACAGAGTTCCCCCAAATTATTTGAAAAATGCATACAGACAACTTGCCTGATTTTAAAATGAGTATAAAAGGCCCTTTAACCTATGCAGGTTTCCCCTTTATGCATATAGAAATGCTAGTGTGTTTTGCTCACTTGATGTGTAACAGGTGCCCTCATGTTGTGCTGTACCCTGTGCTTTTTCTGTGGGACCATTCCATTGAGGAACACGGAGCACCCTGACCCACACGTGTGTGTTTCCTAACCCTTCCCTGAGGTTTGTGTATGCTGGCTACTGTGGTGTTTTAGATCACTGAGTGTACAGAAGGAAGAATTCAAACAAAATATTGCTGGTCTTCAGTTTCGTTTGTGGAATTTGAAATTACTCCAACTTAAAATAAATTACTGGACTGTGGAAATAACATGTAGAATTGCAGTTTTAATTAAAATACTTCTCAAACCAGAATAGTGGTGGTTTTCATAGTTCCATACTAGATACTGCTGGAGCATTACAGGGAGGCATAGAGGGAAATTATTAAAGAGACATGCATTATGCCATTTGCATTCCTCTAGATAAGAAAGTATATGTGGTAGTCTTAGAAACCGTTACTAAATAGTGGGCTCCTTCTCAGGTTTCCAACATTTTAACCAAATGCTACTCCAGGGTTTTAAGAATTTCACCTAAGTAACTCATAGGTGTTACACTGACTTGAAATAAAGGTATATTTTTAAAAGTAGTTAGCATGGTATTTCTTATGGACTTAAAAGGTACCAAATTTGCCATGGCTGATAATACTGCATTTAGTGAGGGGCTCAGATCCCTTGGGACAGTAGTTAAGCTACCCTGTGCTGGCTGGGAATTGAACCTGGGTCCTCTGGAAGAGCACTCAGCTCTTAAAACACAGAGCCATCTCACCAGCTGTATTATACTATTACTGTGTCCTTGAGGATCTCTCCTCACCCACCCCATCACCTCCTGTGATGCAGTTGCTACTTAAAACCATCCATATTGGGCAACACAAGGAACAAAACCACGGTGATGTGCTGGCCAGTCAGCTGTAGGGCTTGTTTTCCTCCCCACAGACTAAGTAAGTACCTTGCAGAACTTATTCCAAGATTATCATTTTATGCGTATGGTGCTTTGCCTTGATGTTTCTGCATTATGTACATACCTGAGGATCAAGGAAACCATTGCTCCATTCTCTCCAGCCTGTTGGTTTTTTTGATTCAGGGCCTCTTGTATACAATCCAGGCTTGAGATCCTTTTTCTCAGCCTCCTGCATATGGGAATTATAAGTATGGACCACCTGTCAGATTATTTTTAAATCACAAAATGCCCAGCCAAGGATTGGAATGTGATGTGTGCACTAAAATGGGAGGGCAAATGAGTTGGTAATAAACTACCTTCACTAACATTACTCTTGAGTTCATCACTGGGTAGGTTCTAGATTAAGAAATGCAAAATAATTTACTAGATAGTTAACTATAAAACTGTTGCGTTAGCCAAGAGAAAACAGGGTTGGGGGGATTAATTGGAGGGTCATGTGAAAAGCTATCTATCTGATCTAGTGACACAAAACAAAAATACAACAAGAACTATTTATTGATGCAGAAAACATGCATCTGCTATATAGAACAGAGGAGCCCTTGCCTGAGGCTCAGTTCCCAGCACTGCAAAGTTTGTTGTTTGTTGGTTTTCTTGGCTCAAGTCAAGCACTTTGTACACAGCAAGTGCTGTAGCCCCTAAACACTGGTTTTTGTAGGCTAGGGGAGATCTTGAAAAGGTCCTCAAACTCTTCAGTTGGGTTTCCCTAAACACTGGTATTTGTAGACAGCTAGGGGAGAGCTTGAAAAGGTCCTCAAACTCTTCAGTTGGGTTTTCCTTGAAATGGCTGGCACATTTAGTTTTTGAGGAAATGTATGCCAAATGCTCAGGTTTGGGCAGTTAAGACCCTCTTTCTGTCCTCGACAAGAATCTCATTGTTAAGACCTGCAACTCACAGAAATCCTCTGGTCTCAGCTTTCAGAGTGCTGAGATTGCAGCAGTGAGCCACCAAACCTGCCTGGCTTCAGGGTTAAGTGTGTGGTCAGGGTGGGCACATGTGACACCTTCCACTTTACAGGCTTTAGGGATCAAACTTGGGTTATCAGCCTTTACCCACTGAACCCTAATTTCATTTGCTGAAGGTTTTACTTTTAATTATACATATAGTGCTTCTCTATGTAGGTGCACTAACGAATGTTGATACCTATGGAGGCCAGACTAGCTCTGAAGCAGGTAGTCATGAGTCAGAAACCAAAAAAAAACATGGGTTCTTTGTAAGATTTTTAACTGCAGAGTCATCCCTCCAGCCTCTTGTTTCTGTTCTTATAGAGATGTCCCATGAAATTAACTGAGTTCACAGGTCAGTGACACCAGCCTTTTAGACAACCAGACAGTAATGCAAATAGTCATGGGTTAAAAAATGCTTTTTATTTTTTATTCATTGAGAATTCTATACACATATACAATGTAATGTAAGCCTAGCACCTCAACCCCATTCATCTCCCTCCCAAGTTATTCTTTTTTGTAAGACTGCAGTGAGGACAATCGACGCTGACCTTGTGTGAGTGCATGCTGAGCTGTCTGCAGGAGCGCGGGCAACCCTGCAGGGAGGACTTCCCTGAGAAGACTAACTACTGTGTAGCCTTCAGTTCCCAGAGACCCTCCCTACAGAGGCTGGAAAAAAAAAAAATACTGCTCTTTGTTAACTGCTTCATCAGTTCAAGTGAACCTTTACTGTGAATGTGGGGGCAATGAAGGACATGATGGCTACTTGTTCAGGTAGCTCACAGTGGGAACACTGAAGAAAATGCCTTTCATTCCAGCTAAGAGTTACATAGCGACTCCTTGGGCTCTGCAGAGTCGCTTTGAGAACTACTCCCTAAGAGTCCTAGGAAATATCTACCAAGAATAGGTGAGACAGAAAAATGATCTGTTACAGAATTAACAATTTTCACCGTGTCCTTGTAAGTAAGCCCTTGCTTATTACAGGTCCTTGAATCAGCCACTCCAAGCCATCCTGCTGGGAATCTTTCAGTGTAGTCTTTCAGTGTAGAACCACTTGTCTGCACTTGTCATAATCATGTATTTAAGATTGAGTGCAACTCAGTTACATGTGGTTGCATCACTTTTGACTCCTGTACAAACATTCTGTTTAGAAACTGTTGCTACCATGGCATCATTCAGTGTTGTGATTGCTCCTGTACCATCTATGCTTCTGTATGATAAAAATGTACCGAGCATTCTAACTTGGATACTGCCTAGTTTCCACTTAGAACCTTACACTCCTGGATATAATTAGTTTTAAAGGATATAATGAACTTAGGAATCCCTGTCAATCTTTTGGAGATATCAAGAAAAATGGATTCTAGCAAGACTGTCAAGAAAGCTTTATATAGTCAGGCATGCTAGTGCATGCTTTTAATCCCAGTGCTGGGAGGCAGAGGAGGAGGACCTGAGTTTGAGATCAGCCTGTTTAACATAGCAAGTTCCAGGCTAGTCAGGAATACAGTGGGGAAAAAGTACCCTTAAATAATAAAATTATTTAGTTCCTAAAATTTTCAGGAGAGACTAGCTGGGTGCAACTACAGTCCTTTAGTCAATAAAGTTCACTTCACAAACTTAACTAGTTTCAGTGTTGAAGTAAAAGAATTTTTAATAGCTTATCAATTCGAACTGTGAAGTGTGTTAGCCCAAGTCGTTCAGGAGAAACGAGCATCAAATTTTGCTATATAGCAACTTTAAAACAAATTAATTTAGAAAGAAGCTGGGTCTGTATGGCAGCTCATTCATGCCTCCAATCCCAACACTTGGGAGGTCAAGGCAGGAGAAATGCCACACGTTCAAGATTAGCCTGAGCTACAGTATGAGACCATCTCAAGATATCCAGCTAGTTAAAACCTAAATCAAATTTTCACAATGGGTCTATGCAATGGCACATCAATTAAAAAAAAAAGAAAAGATTATCAGTTGTTCAGAAAGTAGCAGCAGGGGAAAACTGCAGTATGACGTCGCAAACAAAAAGGCAAGGACTAGCACTGATCCTGGTCCAGTGAAGAGTAATCAACACATAGGGATCTAATTATACATGGTTTCCTTTTCACCCAATGTCCGCAGGATCATTTCTCACTTTTGATTTCTTTTAGTGCCCGTCACTCCACAAGAGCATTTAGCCAATGTGTTTTTTAGATTTATGAGGTTTCTACCTGCATGTATGTTTGTGTGCTGTATGCGCCTGGTGGCTGAGTTGAGAAGGTGTTCTGGAACTGGACAGTTGTGAATTGCTATCCAGACACTGGGAACTGAGCCAGGTCCTCTGCAAGAGCAACAAATCACTGAGGCATCTCTCCAGCCCCTCAACAGCATTTTAAGCTCAAGCTATTAATGGTCCAGTACACGGTAGAAGAACATGGAACTTTAAAATAAGTGGGACAAGAATTAAGCTTTTATTGGTACTGACAGGTTTCATACTCTTCAGACAGAATCACCACGCAAAAGCTCATCTAGTACAGTTTTAGGTGGCCAGTAACTTCATCAATTAGTTCTACTGGTCCTGGCCCAATTCCCAGGACAGTTCGAGAGCCTGGCTCAATCTGAGTACGTCCAGCATCTTGGATTAAACTTACAGTCAGTCCCAACGCTTTCGCACGGGTGAGTAATTCAATGAGGGTGTTTTCATCTGGGGCTTTGACCACCACTTTGGGCTGGCCACAGTACTCCCACTCTTTGAGCACTTGAGGGTTTCTCCTTTGGATCTGCTTGTAGGCAGAAACAGCAGCATGAGCACACTGGGCAGCGACCTTCCCTTTCCCCATCTTTAAGTCAGTTCGAACCACAAGAATCATTTTGTATTCCCCACTCTCTCCCAAGATGCTTGCTTCAGTTCCCAACTCAGTGTCTCTATTTGTCTCAACTGTTGAGTTCTGGGGGAACATCCCAAGGTGGCTCCGGAGGCCCCAGCCTAGGCACATGCCACAAGCAACTCCAGCAGCCAAGCTGAGGGTACCAGGATGAGCCAGATACTCCATAACCAAAAACTTGGAGAGCATCTTAAGAGAAAAGAAAAAAGTTATTACTTAAAATTGAAGTTTCAAGCTATTCCAGTAAGTCACCTACAAAGCAAGCAATATTTTAGAACCACACGAAGCTATGCAGAGAAA
The DNA here is from genome assembly GCF_907164565.1 of Psammomys obesus. NCBI lineage: Eukaryota > Metazoa > Chordata > Mammalia > Rodentia > Muridae > Psammomys > Psammomys obesus. The sequence continues at coordinate 11,571,994 of NW_026595981.1, read as the reverse complement.
AGGCAAGATACATTCTGAATCTTAAGCCTGGACTCTGTTTCCATCCATCCCCAAGTACTAGTCGATTCAAAAACCTATACAAAATAGTTTTGGTCATTTTCAACAGTCAGCAGAATCTTGTCCGTTAAAAACCTTACTATACTGTTCATTCTTCCTTAAATTGTGTAGGAAAGGAAATGATAGCTTGGACAGTATGCCAGAACCCAAAGCAATAAAAAATAACATACTCTGTCTCTTTCTGGAAAGCAGTGTAAATTTGTGTCTTCATAATACAGTGTGGGTTCTCACTGTCATAGTAAGCCTGTAAAAGGTAACACTAGGCCATGAGTCAAGATGCTATACGCAGAGCTGCAACACTGGAAATTAGCATGGACAGAAAACTTACCCAAGATCCTAAACCAACTTCATGTAGTATCTGAACACAAAGTATTTGAAGTAGAACTCTTAAATTCAGTGAGTTTTTCAGAAGTGTAACTATCATAGAGGCACTGAATGCCTTCCTTTCTTCTCTTCCCTCCACAGGGTTCCCCTCTACAGTCTACCATGCCCTGGAACACAGGCCTTGCGCTTGCACAATCCTCTGCTCTCAACTTTCCAAATGCTGGGATTACAGGAATGAACAAGCCTGGCTTGGATTCCTATATGTCGGTGCAAACAACCATCAGTTTCTTCCTCTAGTGTAGTGTCCAAGCATCTATAAGCACGAAGCCACCAGTACTTAAATGACACCCTGGATACGAGGCAATGTCCAGCCCAAGTGGAATAGATGGGAACATGTATTTTATCATAAACTTCCCCTTTATTCTACATATAATAAAGCCATGTTAACATATGCTAAGTATTATAGATTGATAAAGTACCTAAGATTTTTCAGTTAAGGATAGTATAGCAGTATAAATTATTAAGATAGAATTCAGAGCCAGGCATGGCACACCTCTAATCCCAGCACTTGGAAGGCAGAGGCAGATGGATCTCTGTGAGTTCAAGGCCAACCTGCTCTACAAAGTAAGCCCAGAACAGCCAGTGCTGTTACACAGAGAAACCCTATCTGGGGGAGGAAGGGGAGCCAAAAAAAAAAAAAAGGATATGATTCACAGCTGGGCAGCAGCACACACTCTTACTCTCAGGCAGAGGCAGGAGGATTTCTGAGATCAAGGCCAGCTTGGTCTATCCCCTGAGAAACCCTGACCACAAAAAGAACAAAACAGAAAGATATAATTCACGTACCATGACATTCACACTTGTGTGATCTGCCTCAGCCTCTTCAGGCTTGTTGTTAGGCTAATATATCCATATCATTGGCATTTCCAGCACAGGCAGCCAGAGTGCAAGGAGTCAGGTCAAGATGGGATTCTAGCAAGCTGAGGCGCTTTACATTACAGAAGCAAGTAAATTTTTTGGAGGCAGTGGCAATCTATCCACGACCTCACACAGGCTAGGCCAAGTGTTCTCCCACCAAGATGTATGCCCAGCTTTCTTTCCTTTTACCTTTTAATTTGAAACTTGATCTCACGAGGTTGTCCAGGCTAGCTTTGAATTTCTGATCTTTCTACCTCTCCTTCCCAAATAGCTGGGATCACAAGCCTGGTAACAGGCTGTTGAAGCAAATAAAACTTAATTGACAAACAAGTATATATCAGGTATAACATTTAACCTCTTCTAGATTGTAGCCCTTTAGGAACTGGTCTGAGGAATACTGAGTTAAGCAATGATCGGTTGAGTACAGAACGCGACAGGGTCTCATTACTTAACCTAGGCTGGCTTCATACTTCTAATTCTCTTGCCTCATCCCTGGCCTCTCCGGGAATGGGACTACGAGAATGTCCCACCACACCTGGCGCCTTCAATTACAGCTTGTTTGTTGTTGTTGTGGCTTTTGAAAGTGGGTCTTACATAGCTCAGGCAGCGTTGAACTCCCCAGGAAGCCAAAGCTGACCAAATTTCTTACCTTCCTTTCTCCCAGACACATGGCACCACGAATCATTTTATGTGATGCTGGGGCTCAAACCCAGTATGTCATGCATGCCAGACAAATATTCTACCAGGTCTTCAATTATGGTTCTTAGTCACTCAACAGATACACACCATAAAGCTCATTTATAGATCAGGTGGGCACATGAACTATGTAGCTCAAAACCCGGACAAGGTTTATAGTACAAACTTTAGATGGTTCAGCTATCTACTTAAACCCAAGTGAGTTGGTAATTACAAGTGTGTAAGAGTTGGTTTGCGTGCTTTGATTATTCATGATTATGTGACGTCGTAGTAACTCCCAAAATGAGAGATCATTTCATAATACAAAGCCTCTGATCTGGATATAGGATTATTTAAAGCATGACTATTTTTTCAGGGATACAACCATATAGGGTTGGTGATACTGGAATTCTAAGAAAGATGTAATGATGCTTGGAGTTCCTAAAAAAGAGAAAGCATTAAACAACGGCTGTCTGGATTAGACTTGGTTAGAAGCATGGACCTTTCAGAGGACTTAATAAATACAGATGATTAGGTAAAAGCCTGACTATTCTATGAGATTAGCTAGGAAAATTAGAGAAAAAGAGAGATACGGAAATATGTATATAAAAAATACAACTTAGCCAGAGTATAAATCTATAATGACTGAAGCAGAAACTAAAAATGGATGCCTCTGATTTTTTTTTAGTCAAAAATGAATCAGATATAAAAACCATCACAAGGTTTTGGGCAGTATTACGGTGAATGAAGAGCACGTGTAACAGAACTGAGAAGTGTGCAGGCTGGGCGCTCACACCCAGAGTGTGCGACTGCACAGGTTTCTCAAGCAGGACTCACGCCAAGCCTAGGACTCACAGGCGCCTATGGCAGACAGAAAAGGGCACGAAGATGGAAAGGAATTGGAATGTTTGAGAGCTGTGATGTGTGTGTGTGGGGAGGGAATCAGGACACCTCTTCTTCCACCATGGGGGTCCTAGGAACTGAATTGAAGTTGTCAGGCTTGGGGACAAGTGTCTTTACCTACTGAGGCTTCACCAACCCCCTTTTCTTGCTAGACTCTAGAGCAGTGGTTCTCAATTTTCCTAATGCTTTCACCCCTTAATAGAGTTCATGTTGTAGCAACCCAACCATAAAATTACTTGGTTTCTACCTCATAACCGTAATTTTGCTACTGTTATGAAACATAATATAAAAATCTGATGTACTACACTGTGCGGGGGTCATGGCCTACAGGTTGAAAACCACTTCTCTCAAGCCTCCTGCATGTTTAGACAAGGACTCTGAGCCTCCTCCTGCCAGTCTGAGGCATCTTCCTAGGTTGCCTAGCCTACTCTTGAACATGATCATGATCCTTTTGCCCCAGCCTTCTCAGTAGCTGGGATTCCAGGTGTGTGCCTACAAACCTAGGTCCCTTTCCACAACTCTTTTCAAGGTACACATTTTATGCAGATTTTAATGAATAAAGCATTCAACATCCAAAAAGAGGAGTAGGGAAACAGAGAAACTAAGACCAAGAGAAGTCCAATACAACAAATGTTTGGTAGCTGTCCACCAGATACAATTAGGAGTCCTCACAATTTCTAGGTTGTAAAATAAGCAAATATTCCATATAGCAAATCTGGGGAAAGTTAACCTCTCTACATAGTGTCTATTACAAGACGGATAATATACTATAATCTTTACCTATAAAGTTGTCAATTAAAATGGATTCACAGCCAGGTGGAGTAGTATATGCCTTTAACCCTAGCACTTGGAAGACAGAAGCCAGACTGATCTACATAGCAGTTTTCAAGACAGCCAGGGCTACACAGAGATCCTGTTTCAATAATTACATAAATAAAATCATATTGCTTTTGTCAGTGTCCACCTAACAAGGAATAAAGCTAGGCGGTTATGAATAAAAGGATCTCATGACTGACTACGACAAAGACTGCCAGAATGAAAACCACTCACAGAGAACTACTTTTGTAGGCATAGCTGCTCAGTAAGTGCCTGCCCAAGCCTTGTTACTGATCCTTATAGCCATGGATTAGGGTTCAAATCAGTTCATGTTCTCTCTTCACTGAGCCTTTAAAAATCATTCCTTCTCCTATGCACAGTGGCCCACGAAGTTGACCAGTGCTCAGGAGGTGGAGGCAGGAGGACTGGAAGTTTGAGGCCTTGCAATGATTGTCCTGTCTCAGTTTCCCGATTGCTAGGCTCAACAGCGTCCTCAGCCACAGCTGACTCAACATCCTTTAATCTTTCTACAATTACCAAGAAGGTATGCATGTCTCCAGGTCAATGTTCATTCCCAAATAAGCTCATGAATCTTCCATCAGTTTTTAGGTGGATATATTTACTGTTGTTCTGAACGTTAAAAGGAAGCTGTAATTTTAATTTTTAAAGATGAGAAAATGAGGATCAACCAGAGAAGATGTGGTTGATCTAAAAGACCTAACAGCCATTATAAAAAGCTGCTAAATCTCATTTATAAAAACATACAACAGTGACAATCAGGGAAAAGAGGGAACAGTGAAAATTGCAGAGAGTCCCAAGTTTCCTGCTTAAGTCTCACACTGTGAAGAGGGCACTAATAAACTTAGGCTGCTCTAACCTCATGTCACCGCAATCAGCCATCACTGAACTCCTCTAAAAGACATCGCAGTCTGTTTCTGCATCCTCACTAGAAAGGCACCAATACACTCAGGGCTCAACAGTGCTCAGTCTCTGACAGTGCCTTTAACAGCACAGTACAATAACTATGTACACAAAACCCTCTTCTCGGGCCTTCTAATTAGCCAGCCTCCGCAAGCGTGTTTCATCAGGCCCCTTGCTCCAGATTACCTCCTGAGCCTTGCTCTACACAATCATCTACTCCACAGGTTCTTTGCATTTTTCAACCTCAAAACAAAAAGAACCTTTTTAAGATCTCTGGCCCACCAAAACAATTTCCCTCTATTACTTCCAACCTCAATTACCTGCTTTTCCTAAGCTCTGTATTGGAGCCCACTCTATCGAAAGTGCTAAAGAGCCACACATTTGCCACTGCTATCACGTTTTTCTCTGGGTTTCAGTCTTAAGTTTTGTGCACCACTCTCTGGTGACTTTTAAAACTTTAAACCGCCCTCTGAATTACTTAACCCAACTTTCACCCAATGCTCATCTTACCCGACAGTTTACAGTCTCCGGAGCCAAACCACCTGCTGCGTACCTGTACAGGGTTGCCCCCTGTCTGCATCCGTGCTGTCCAGCACGGTAGCCGTTAGTGCCATAGAACTAGGTACATTCAACTTATGTTCTAAGGTTATGTTGAGCCGTAATTCAAGTGCTCAATCATTCAACAACCCCAAAGTGGCTAGTGATCACACTATCAGACTGGGAGAAAGGACATCTCCCAGTTGTCATCACCTAAGAAAGCTGTAAGATCTCTGTAATAGCCTCGTGTGCTTTGGGGGCCAGGTATGAACTACAAGAAAGTAATCCTGTCCCAAAGAAGGGTTTGGGGGAATGGAACCACACTGGGACAGCACTTGTCTATAGGCGTTTCCAGTCTTCTCCAATCAACCAATCAGTATTCTCTGAAGATTCACTGTGCACCAGGCACTGTTACAAGGCCCCACGATAGATCTCTCAAAACAAAGATGACTTCTTCTGCTTCTAGCTGGAATTAACAGGCAATAAAGTCTGGCAGGTTGTCAGTGGTGAGGGAACAGCTGCTCCACACTGTCACTCTCAGAAGTGCCTTTAATCTTTTAGTTACCTCAACTCAAGCAAAATCAGCATTTGTGGTTTCAACACAGAAAATTTTTCTTAAATATAGACTTTAAGCTCAGGGTTAGAAGAAAGAGAGACACTCAGAAAGATAAACACAACTTCTTACCCTAAGATCTAACCAAGTGTGGGCATGTGCTCAAATGAGAGTAGGAAAAAAGCAAGACATTCCAAGCTGAGATCCGGGTTCCTCAAGGGAGGGTCACAACTGCTTGGCATTAGTTTCACAGATCATTTCGGTCATTCTCAAGTTACATCTTAAAAGTAAAGGTGGCTGCCAAGAAACTTTTTTCCCCACTCTCTCCCACCACCCTCTCTCTGGACAGTAGGTGTCTTGGATGGAATTATAATTTGACAATAAAAAAACAGAAGCTATTAAGGGCCAGGCAGTGGTGGCGTATACCTCTAATCCCAGTGCTCAGGAGGCAGAGGCAGGTGGATCTCTGTGTTCAGGATGCTTAGGTTCTAAATGTTGGCCTCCGGTTTCTGCTAGATTTCTACACTTAGATCTTTCAAGTATATCATTATTTTCAAGGAGTTCTTTTTGCTGGTCACCAAACCCAGAGTTTAACCAGACTGGGCAACTTAGCAAGACTCGGAGGTACAGTGATAAACCAGCCTGCCTCCACCTTAGGCTTGAAAGATATCCTACAGTGTTCATGATTAAATTTGTTTCTCAAGGACTGGGCTACACCCTACCTCTAACCTTAACTATGAATGGTTCTAAACTGCCTGTTCCAGGAAACTGCAACCATGCCTTTGTTTCAAAAGGGTATTATTGACCACCTCGCAGCCACGTCTTGTTTTTCATTTGGAAACTCTCCTTTCCTGCGATATAAAAACTCTTTATCTTCCCCATGTTCATCCTGATCTCTTGAACCCCGCCTTTAGTGAGAGACAGACTGTGTATACGAATAAAAGCAAAACTTGCTTTAGGTGGCGCACGCCTGTAATCCCAGTGCTCGGGGAGGCAAAGGCAGGCAGATCTGTGAGTTCAAGGCCAGCCTCTCCACAAAGCGAGTCCAGGAGTCAAGGCTACACAGAGAAACCCTGTCTCGAACCCCCCACACCCCCGCAAAGAAGCTTGCTTTAATTAAGCTGGCCATGATTTGGATCAGTGGTCTTTGTCCTTGAATCTATGATTAACAATAGCTTAGTGGTAGAGCTTGCCTTCCATGCACACGTGCATGAACCACAATAACAATAAATAAAAATACTTGTCAATCCATCCTTAGAATTATTTCCCTTTGAAGCTGGGCTCAGCAATTCTAAAAAGTATATTTAGTATTTATAGTTGTGAGAGCTGTTCTCCCATTTTCACACTACGCCAGCGTATCAATGCTTAACTAAGTGAGGCGCTGCTAGAGACTAAAATTCTGGGTTCTATCCCTTCCCAGCATCTTGGTTTCTTCTTCTAAAGGAAGGTTTGCAAGCCATTCAGTGGCCACGGGGCGGAAGACTATTTATGAAGTAGCTGAAAGAGGGCGGATCGTGGGATAAGATGGTAAGATAAGCTTCAGTAGAGACAGAAAGCGCTCCACTCCTCTCCATCTTCCTGGAAGTAGCCGAGACTTACCTGAAGCACTACCCGCTCACGCCTTGTGGTTCTCCACTCCTGAACAAGGAACACGCTTCGCGCGCGCCACCTACTTCTTCCGGGTTTTCTGAAAAACTAGTTCCGGATCAGGAAGTACGAAGTACAGTCATCCTTCCTCTTGTCAAACCATAGAGCCCGAACTGATAAAGCGGAACTGAAATCCCGCGAGGATCCTCCCGATTTGCCAAAAGGAGGGTGAAACGTTTCTCTTCTGGAGGCGGGCACCTCGGGGGGGGGGGGGGGGGAGGAAGCTGGACCGGAAGTGACGCGAGAAGTTCCGGTTGGCTGGAGCCCAGCGGCGGGTGTGAGAGTCGGTGCTGAGAGCCGCTTCCAGGATCCTGAGATCCGAAGAAGCCGGGGTCTGAGCGGGTAGGTAGGCGAAAGCGGGGAGTCGGGAGCGCAAGCCGAGACTCTCCACGGCTCGGCTTCTTCCGCGGCTCTCTCACTTGAATGGTGCAGATACAGAACACGCTGGTTTCCACTTGAGGAGTGTTTCAGGTCACTGCTGAGTGGCTGTGTCAGCTGGCGGTAGCCAGGGTATATGGGACACCTCTCCACGGTTGATTACCGGGACATTGAATGCAGACACTCCCGACCGTTCCTTCCAGACTTGGAAGCCGTCCTTGGCTTCTACAGAGAACCCTACTCCCGGGGTGTCCAGAACCTTGATTTAAATGAAAAAGGTCTTTGCAGCTGATGACCGAGTTGCTTCTCAGGACCTTTCAGTGTGGCGTCTCTCCTCTCCAGCCTCTAGCGCATTATGCCTAATGTGTTTTTAAGAAATGCAGGCATGCGGGTGTCCTGACAGCACAGAGTAGTCATCTCTCAGAGTCCTTCCTGTGGACCTTCTCCTCAGCTCTTCCTCCAGCTGTCACATGAAAGAGGGCTCTCTGCTTTTTCCAAACCCCTAATCCCCAACATTTGTGTTTTACTGCAGTGGAAGTACTTGGAGCAAGAGAGAGCACGGAGGTTGACTTAAAAATCTTTACAATTCCAAAAAGAGTGTATGGCCTTGTGTTAGGCAGCTAGCTAGGTTACTTTTGACCTCCAGTTGGTTTTACGTAGCCATTTTTTGCTTTTCTTGTACTCCATAAAAAAAAAAAAAAAAAATCTAAATGCATAAATTGGTGCTGGGTATGTATATTGACAATGTAATTTCTTATCTTGACTTTCAGTTCTTCCTTGATGTTTGTGAGACATTTTGTAGACAGACTGATCATTTAGAGAAGCTTTACCTGTGTTTCTCTTGGCATAATGAAGAATTTAATATTCCAACTGTTTTATTTTTTTCGAGACAGAGTTTTTCTGCGTAGCCCTGGGCGTCCTGGAGCTCACTCTGTAGAGCAGGCTGTTTTGAACTCAGAGATCCACCTGCCTCCCAAGTGCTGGGCCAGGCTATATTCCAACTGTTAGTATCTATGAATTGTGTTATCATTGGGTCTGATTTTAGGGGAGAAACTTATTTACTAGGCAGTAGTTTTGTGTATACAAGGTTACATTTTTAATTCCTTTGGGAGAAAGATGCTGGTATACCAAACAAATATGACCAGTTTGTATAGGTGCAAAATGATTCCAAAGTGGTAATTTCTCCTGTTTAACTTATTTGCCTGTTATTTTAAAACACAGATGCATTTTTAAGGGTTGTATCCTTCTTAGATACATTTAACAATACAGTTAAATCACTGAGGCCTACAATCCAGAAGAAAATATGTCTATAAACACATATCTAGCAAATGGTTTGATGCTGTTTATCAGTTTACATTCAGCTAGCGTAATCTGTTCTCATGTCCTTATTTTTGAGGTAGCAAATTGTTTTACACTTGTCTTGAAATGAGATGACAGGATTTTTTGATAAGTGGAATTGTAAGTCTGATATATCATAAATTTGAAAACTAATTAATTTACTTAGTGATTACAGAACTGCCAAGTTCTTTTAATCTTTTCTCTGTCTCTTTTTATTTTTTGTTGTTGTATTTGAGACAGGGCATTACTATGTAGCCCTGGCTGTCCTGGGATTCACAAAGAACCTGCGTCTGCCTCTAAGCGCTGGGACTAAAGGCGTGGGTGACCGCCCCTGGCCAGATGTTTTTTTTTATGTTCTGCTTGTTATGTTATCTTTTGTTTGTTTGTTTTTACTTTGCAAAGGGCTTTCTAACTTTGGCTCAAGTCACCACTTTTTTGGCTTTTGAAAGTCGTTATATTTTATTTTACTTTTGAGACAAGGTCTTATTCTGTAGCTCTGGATGGCCTCAAACTCACAGAGTCCTGAGACTAAAGGCCACTACACCCAGACAGATATTTAATCTTAAATTAGATAACCTGGATTAAAGTCTGAACTGCAACACTTACTGAGTAAGTGGCAAGTTGCCCAGTATTCAAAGTTTCTCCGGATTGTGTTGATAAAAGGACTCACTGTTTTATATGACTGTTGTGTTTGGTGAGATGGTACTTGTGAAATCACTGTGAAAGTGCAACTATGGTGTTTTTACTCAGAGAACTAGAAATGCATAAGTATAGAATATGTTACTTTGAATTATTTCAAAATTTGATGATTTATAATCATGTCTTTACTAATCTGCATGTGCTATCACCCATATTTATAATGATGTTCTTTGCCCTACTTTTGAACACAAGAAAGCCAGCTATGAGTGGCTTGAAACTAGTCACCATGGTTAATAAGAGTGGCGGGAAGCAGAGCTTTGCATTTGAGAATTGAAAGCTGACCTTTCTTGGTTATCATGTAGTGTCAGCTGAGAACTCCGGGTACAGAAAACACTGAAGTTTTTGCTGCTTATGTATAATTGTACATATTACCACGTATAATAATAACTAATCGTTAGAAGTAGCCTGCCTTTGCTTGTATTTAGTAAGAATCCTTATTGTTTACTGAAGCCAATATTTAGAATTGCAGTTAACTCTTAGGAATGCATGGTTAGCACTTTCTCATTTGATAGAGGGGAAGATTAGGACCTAGAAACAATCAGTAATTGGCTGTCCTAAGGACGTCTAGTGTACGTACGTAATGCCAGACCCTCATCTAGACTTGATTTCCTAAGTGTTCTTTTCATTCTTCTGGGGTTGTCCTCAGGCAGCTGATAGCTTTGGCAATTGTCTGCTTTGCGTAACACTGTTTTCTTTTATGTGTGAAAAGGGGATGTGTGTTTGTGATTCCCTCCCCACTTTGTTTCTTTAATCTTGTAAATTGTAGAGAAACAAACTGCTCAGTGAGATTAACAGGGAAAGTGAGTGAGGGGAAGCCTGTGGTCACAGTGTTTGGAAGACTGAGGTAGGAAGACATTGAGTTCAAAGCCAGTCTGGGACGGACTACATAGTAAGGCACTGTCACAGGTCAAATATTTAAAGTGTTCAGTAGGATGTAGTAAGGAAAGAAAAATATTTATATTTTCCTGAATATTCTCAGTTCACAATTATATCAGGCGTTGTGAAATGTCATCATGAAGTGGAAATGCCAGAAGCCGTGTAACATCTCTTATACTGAGTGTTGCTAATGCGTAGGAGAAAGCTGAATTAATTTTTTTCTTCCTGATATAAAGAACTTTCTGAAGTGCTGGAACACTGATTTCTATTTTATTAATTTTCATCTACAGGGTCTTTTCTCTAACTGTCGTTCTAGGTAATTAGCCATGATTGAAGAATAAAGGCTCTGTTTTTAACCTTAATTCCACTGGCCTCACGGAACCCGTTTGGTGTCTCCTCTGCTGGGGATGATAGTGGTGGTGCAGCTGTCATCTGTAATCTCCCTAACTGCTGCTTGTGAATTTTTTTTTCATTTGGAAATTAACTTTGTAGATTAGCAAACCTGAGAAACCAGAAGCAGTGAAGCAATCATAACTTCATTGTGGTTCTGATAGTTGATAATCTGCTTTCACAGAGATGTGCAGATATTTTTTAGAGTAAACGTGTTGGAGGGTTGGTGCTAGGAATTGAACCCAGAGCCTTGTGCCAACTATTGTAGGCTCAACTGCTGGCTAAACTCCAACACCTAGAGAATTTTTTTTGTTTGTTTAAAGGTTTTGTTTTGTTTTGTTTGTTGTTATTGGTTGTTTTTGTTGTTGTTTATGAACGGCTTTTTCTTCGCTAGTCTGGAACTCATTATATAGAGCAGTCTGGCCTGAAACTTACAGACTTACAGACTTGCCTGCCTCTGGACGCTGGAGCGAAAGATGTGAGTTATCACTCCCTACTAGAATAAACTTTTAAAGACTGTTGTCTCTAGAAACTCTATTCTGTTTAGGATGCTAACTTTGGATAGAGTTTGCTGACCCGAAGTTATGGAATATATAAATCTTTATATAAAGCTGATTTTAAAATCTACTCCTTGAGGGACTGGAGAGATGGCTGTTCTTCCAGAGGACCGGAGTTCAATTCCCAGCACACACATGGCAGCTCACAACTGTCTGTAACTCCAGACCCAGGGGATCCAACACTCTTACACAGGCATACATGCAGGCAAAACACCAGTGCACATAAACTAAAAATAAATCATTAAAAAATGTGCTCCTTGAATATTTGGACAGGTGAAGTTTAGTCATATTTAAATTAAGCAGTGACAATCCCTTGAGCAATTTTACTCCTGCTTATCTATCTGCCTATAATTACTGCAGTTGTTAGTGTCCCCTGACTCTTCCGTAGATTGTTGGGGTGTTTTCTCTTCTTTGTGGGCTTCTTTCAGGGTAACTGTAGTCTTCATCGTTTATCTGGAAGGACTACTCCAATAATGTAAAGAATGGGAGTTGAGGTTCAAGCATGGTGGTGCCCACCTTTATTTTATCCCAGCTCTTGGAAGGCAGAGGCAGGTAGATCTCTTGAGTTGAAGGCCAGTTTGGTCTACAGAGTGAGTCAGAAGTATACGGAGAAACCTTGTCTGGGGGGAAAAAAGAAGACTGGGACTTGAAGCCTTGGTTCAAATTCCATCACCATTACCACGACTCAGTCGGTTGCTTAACCTCCTGTTATCTTAGTTTCTTGCAAGGGTGTGACCACAGTACCCTCGCTGTTAAAGGTCAGTGAGTAAATTCAAGGAGAGCACTGGTTGGCCGGGAGTATGGTTGCCGTCACCTGGTGGCTTATGAGCTGCTCCTGAGAACTCTTTCCCAGCCTTCTTTGAAAAACTTATCACTATGTTAGTGCTCACTTGGCTGCCATGTATTTATTAATGCAGTGTCAGTAAGTAAATATCTTGGTGTTGATCATTTTTTGTGAATATTTTTACAGCATATGTGCAATTCTTATTGAAAAGAACCACTTTTGTAGCTATTCTCTTGTACTTTTTATATTATTGTTGACAGCTTTCTTCTGGTTGGTTGGTTGGTTGGTTGGTTTTGGTTTTTTGAGACGGGGTTTCCCTGCGTAGCCTTTGCTGTCTTGGAACTTGCTCTGTAGATCAGGCTGTCCTCAAACTTAGAGATCTGCCTGCCTCTCAAGTGCTGAGATTAAAGGTGTGTGCCACTATGCTCAGCTATTTTTAAATTACTTTTTAACCTGTATTTATGTATTTAGTAATTGTATGTTTGTGTCTGCAGAATTCAGAGGACAACTTGAGGGAGTTGGTTCTCTCCCCACATGGGTTCTAGGGATTGAACTCAGGATTGAATTTTGCACACTTACCACTCATGCATGTTAGGCAAGTGTTGCACCACTGAACTACACTCCCAACCCCTATTAATGTTTTATTTGTAAGTTACAACACAGAATTTAGGAACTAAAGCCAACTGTCTTAACATTTATAATGTTTTTTATCACTTTCTTTGCAGGGAAAAATCATTTTCAGTGAGATCTGTTGTTGCATATCTATCTGTTCAATGACCCAGTTGATTAATGACTTACTTACTTTTTTATTGCTGTGGTAAGACACTGTAGCAAGGCAAATTAGAGAAGACAAGGTTCACTGGAACTTACAGCTTGAGAGGCTGCATACATAACTATCATGGCACAGAGATTGGTGGCAGGCAGGCAGGCCTGGCACTGTAGTTATAGCTATAGCTGAAAGCTTATGTCTTTATCCTCAAACACAGGGCAGAGAGAGAGGGCTTTATGGGCTTTTGAAACCTCAGAGCCCACCCACAATGAGACACCTAATCCTTCCCAAATGGTTCCACCAGCTATTCAGACATATGTGCCAATAGGGCCATTCTCATTCAAGCCACCACAGTGGCCAAACATCTTATGTCTTAGGTCTTATACCAGATTCTGGGGAAAGCAATAGAGAATTGAAAGTGTCGTGAAGAAAACAGACAAGGGTCTTAGAAAGCTAGCAATGTGTATTTGTACCTGTTTCGGGTTGAAGCACAGGTGGACTTGGAAAACAAAAGGGTTGAGCAAGGCAGAGTTCAGGCCATGGGGTTTTACGGTTCATAGGAATGAGTTTGCGTTTGGTTTTGAGCACAGTAGGTTGTTTGACAGTTTTAAGTAGAAAACCTGCTTATATCTGGTGGGTGAATTGGAGAAGACAAAAAATGGGAATAAAGTCAAGCATAGTGGTGCATAGCTATGGTCCTTCCACTCTGGAGGCTTAGGTCAGAGGATGCCCTGAACTCTGGAGTGTGAGAGGAGTCTGAGCAACTCGGAGAGACCTCAATTCAGGAGGGAGAAAGAAATTATGATTCCACTGCAGTAGTGCAGGTATAGAAATGAAGAGATAAAGATGGTCTAAACTAGAAGGGTGACCAAGATAGAGAAAAGATGGCTCTGCAGTAAAGTTACCTTTCGCTGTGTCTCACATCCTGAGTTCAATCCCCAGAGTCCACATGTTAGAGCAAGAGAATTGACTGCAGATTGTCCTCTGACCTTCACATGTGCTCCATGCAAGGAACAGTCCTCTGCCTCTGCCCCACCAATCATAAATAAATGTTTTGTTTTAAATATCTAGAACAGTGTCTAAGTATATTTGAAATAGGATATCGTCTTAGGTAAAAGATGATTTTTTTTTTTTTAAAGTCGAGAATGACTACCTAGCTTCTGGGTTTAGTAACTGGTGGGTGCTTGTTCCAGGTAACCATAGAAAGAAGGTTTGGGCGAGACCATGATTGGCTTCTGTTTGTTTGCTTGTTTGCTTGCTTTTGTTGTGTTTTGTCTTTTTCTTTTTTTATGGGGTTGGGGAGATAGGGTTCCACTGTGTAGCCTTGGCTGTCCAGGACTTCCTTTATAGATCAGGCTTGCCTGGAACTCATAGAGATCCACCTGCCTCTGCCTTCCTGAGTGCTGAGATTACAGGTGTGTGCTACAACACCCATATAAGAAGGTAGAAGCCAGGTGTATTTGTGCACAGCTTTAATCCCAGAGGCAGAGGCAGGTGGATCTCTGGGTTCAAGACCAGCCTGGTCTACAAATTGAGTTCCAGTACTACCAGGAACCCTGTCTCAAAAATAAGTATAAGATGCTGCTGCTGCTGCTGCTGCTGTTCTGATGATGGTGGTGGTTATGTAAATAGGAGGAGGAGAGATAGCTCTTAGGTAAAGGTACCTGCTACCAAGCCGAAGAATCTGAGTTTGATCCCTGGCACCCACATAGTAGAAAAAAAGCATCAACTCCTGCCAAGTTGTCTTGACTTCTATGTACTGTGGCCTGGGCAATACCCTCCCCTTCAACACAAATAAGTAAGTGTAATAAAACTTTAAAACAAAGAAGGTAGGCAGGCATGGGTAGGAAAGGGTGTTAAATTTGACATGAATAGTCATCCTACTAGTGCCATTACATACATAAATCTGGAGGCCAGAACCAGATAGATTGCTTGGGGACATAGGGAAGGGAGAGGCCCAACATCAAATACAAAGCTAGGACACGGAGATAAAGAGTGTTTAGGGGAACAGCAAGATGGCTGAGAAGGTAGAGGCATGTGCTACCAAGCCTAGCAAGCAAGCCTACCTAACCCACGTTAGGCAGGGAGAGAAATGGTTCCTGCAGGTTGTCCCATGACCTCCACACAAACTGTGGCACCCCTCCAACACACAGGTGAAGGTGTTTGCTGCCAAACCAGACACCTGAGTTCCATTCTTAAAACCCACATGTTGGAAGTAGAGAACGCACTCCTACATGTTGTTCTCCAATCTGTACACGTGGGTTGTGGCATGTACGCACTCACATAAACACATAATAAATAAATGAAAAGAAAATGTGGGCAAAGAATGGTCATCTGTGCAAAACTAATATGGTGATGGGGCAAGAAAGATGGCTCAGCAGGTAAGAGCACTGGCTGCTCTCCAGAGGACCCGGATTCAGTTTCCAGCACCCACAAGCTGCTTCACAACTATCAGTAACTACAGTTCCAGAGGACCTGACACCTTCTGGCCTTTGCTGGCACCAGGCACACACACGATACACATACATACATGCAGGCACTCACACATACACATAAAAATAAGCGTAAAAAGAATAAAGTTGTTTTTTTTAAAGCTTATACAGTGGTTATGTCTAGAAAGTAGAGTAACTGGAAAGTAAGGGACAGATAATAGCAAGATTTTTTGGTACACACAAGCTTTTGAGCATTCAGAATGTCTTTAAGAAGTGCTCACTTTGTCACATGCTGCTGTCACATTACATGAACCACTTCAATGGAACTTCTTCCAGAAACATTTAGGTGTATAGGTTACAAGAGGCATTGATGGAAAAAATACTCAGGGTTCTACCACACTCAGAGATTTTAAAGATCTTTTTAAAGACATAATGGTACAGTCATCCCTTGTATCTGAAAGTGTTGATTTCAGGGCCCTCTCAGATACCAAAATGCATACATGCATGGAGCCCCAGCACTCAGGAGGGAGACTGAGCGGGGTAATTGCCAAAAGTTTGAGGCCAGTCTGATCCACGTAGCAAGCCTGTCTTTAATTCCCCAAGACTTAAGAAATTAAGTTCAAGTGATTTCCCATGCATTCTCCTTCAAATAATGTATTTTCAGAAAACACATTCTCTAACTGGCATAACCATGTGACAGTTTCTGTTATCTGCTCCCAGCTGGTGGTCTGATAGGTTTTTTTCATGGTGTTCATTGAGTCAGGGTATACTACTCATTTGGTTCTTATTCATCGTCTAACACTCATTTTTGCAGGCCCTGGGTCATAGTTTTAGGGCCTCTGCAGCTATTCTGGAGTGGCCTAAAACATGCTTAATACATCTAGCCAGGTGTGGTGACACATGACTTTAATCCCAGCACTCTGGGAGACAGAGTTTGAGGCCAGCCTGCTCTACAGAGTGAGTCCAGGACAGCCAAGCCAGAGAAACCCTGTCCAGAGGGGCAGTGGGCATGCAGCATAGGGTAGATACTTCTGAAAGCAAGGAAGGCTACTGAAAGGTTGGATGCTTAAGTTGGCATTCAAGAGCAAGGTTCATTAAGGACCTGACTTGATAGGATGTTAATTTCCTTGTGGCACAATGTTGCCAAGAAAATGAGAGTCCCTTGGTCTGGCGCTCTTGCTTTCTTTTCTTTCTCTTGCTAGCTTTTACTTAGGGAAGTGCTGCTGTTGTGTCATCACACAGTTGTCTAAACTTTTTTTTTGATACACACACGCACACAGTTGTATGTGGATTTGTGCGTGCGTGCCAGAGCATGCATGTGGCAGCTGGGGGACAACTTGCAAGAATCAGGTCTCTTCTTTTACTCTATGGGACCTGGGATTGAACTCAGGTCGTCAGCCTTGGTGGCAGGCACTGGTACCACTAAGCCATCTTGCTTAGTTTTCGGGAAGAGAAGTATCTTGTCAACACAGCAGCATACTCCATACTGCTATGTAAGGCCACGCTGTGTCTGGATGCTGCTTTTAGGCTTGTTGCAAACTTGGTGCCCCCCCTTTGGGGGATTCTATAATTTTGTTTTGCATTGTTTTTGTATTCTAAATGGGGCTAATGTTTAAAGTGAATGGAGTATTATAGTACAGACTACAAAGAGCCTTTGTGAGATGGCTTAGCAATGCTTTCTAAGCATTTCTGCCAGAAACAAACAAAAACAGTAGTATTTTTATACCAACCTTTTATTTTAAACAGCCTTTAAAGATATTTCTGAAATGTTGTTTGATATTCGGTTTATGCTTCTGTTCTACTTCTGTCTTCTGAGCTAATCCACAAATTGAATTTTTGTAAGGAATATAAAGTTTAATTTAGCAGCCTCATTCTATAACCAAAGGTAACTGATACTCTACACCCTCACTGCAAAGGAGGCTACACTGAAAGTCAAGAGTTTATGCTAGATTCTTGTTTGGGGACATTTCCATCTTTTAAACAGAACCCTTCCATATTCAGGAACTTGACAGTGTATCATGATACATGATCCAAAATTGATCCTACTACAGTGAATTGTGAAAAGTGACTCAAAGTTATTCCATCTTATCCTACCTATGTAAGATTCTTTTAAGGTTTCTGCTTGTTTTTCTAAACAGGGTTTCTCTGTGTGGCCCTGGCTGACTTGGAACTTGCTCTGTATACCAGGCTGGCCTCCAACTCAGAGATCCAGCTGCCTCTGCCTGTTAAGTAATGGGATTAAAGATGTATACTGTTATTTAAAGAATGAAAAAAAAAATCTCAGATCCCTCTATTTTTACTGAGAAAGACTCAGAAGCCAGATACTGGGGTGAAAACTTGCTAGCTCAGAGAGGAAGAGAAAGCACCCAGCTGACCTTCCTTCTCAGTTCATGTCCCACAGGAAAAAGCCAGAAACCAAAAGCTTGCTAGCTGAGCTGACAGCCGAGGAGGTAAAAGCCAAAGAGTTAAAGAATTCCTTCTCCACTGTCTTAAACACCCTTCAACTCAAGGCCCCTCCTTTCTGCTTAATCCCTGTAGGCTGGTTTCTTGCTCCACCTTTTGACCTAGGGTTACCTTTATTAAATGCTGTGTACAGAAAGTTCTGGATTAAAGATACGTGTTAGGGCTGAACCTCATAAGTTTCAGGCTAGCCAGAGCCAGAATATGTCACAAACAAACCAAAATAAACCAACCCACAATAAAATCAACAGGAAGATTACATTTGACTGCCCTGTAGATAAGCACTATTTCTCTATGCCCTTTTCCTAATAATAATAAAAAATTCCATGGGTATGGTTGTTTTGCCTCCATGTATGTTCGTGAACAATATGTGTACCTGGTGCCTAGGGGGACCAGAAGAGAAAAATCAGATCTCCTGGAGCCAGGTTTTTACAGTTCACAATCTCAGGGTTCACAATGGGATCAAATGTCTGCAACAGTGTGCCACCACTGCCCAGCTTAGATTTTTTTTTTTTTTTTAATGTGTATATAGGTGTTTGCCTGCATGTTTGTGTACCATGTGTGCTTGGTACCCACAGAGGACAGAAGAGGGGATTGGACCCTCTGGAACTGAATTTACAGGCAGTTGTGAGCCACTGTATGGGTGCTGGGAACCAAACCCCAGCTGCTTTGGAAGAGTGCCAGTGCTTATAACTACTGGGCCATCTCTCTAGCCTGCCATGTAAGCTTTTATTCTCAAACAAATCTGGAGGGGATGAGGGCTTCAAGACAGAGTTTCTCCGTGTAGCCTTGGCTGCCCTGTCCTTTGTAGACCAGGCTGACCTCAAACTCACAGAGATCTGCCTGCCTCTGCCTCCCAGAGTGCTGGGATTGCAGGTGAGCACCACCACTGCCCGGCATCCTCAAATAACTTCTAATGGGTTGTCCTTTTAGTCCATTTCAAAATGTTTACATTATGGGGGAATGTTACCTAACACAACAAGCTAAGAGTTGTGATTCTGTGGGTGCTCCTCCGGACACTGTGAGAACCAGTTAGGTAGGCTCGTGCATTTGAAAAACTGTAGAAGGCAAATGCCTGTAAGGGAATGTGGAGGGTGGTATTCATGGGGTTTACCTCATAGAAAGCATGTGCAGGGGCTGGAAAAATTGGCTCCACAGGTAAGAACACAGGTTGCCCCATCCAGAGGATCCAGGGTTGGATCCCAGAAACCACATGGTGGCGCACAGCTACCTGGAATTCTGGCTCCAGGAGATCCAGTGTGCATCAGGTTCACATGTTGTATACAAACATACATGGAGGCAAAACACCTATACGCATGGAGTTTTTTAATATTATTATTAAAGGAAAGGGGCATAGAGAAATAGCGCTTCTGCCTGCAGGGCACTGAAATGTAATCTTCCTGTGTATTTATTGTGGGGCTTATTTTGGTTTTGTTTTGTTTTGTTTGTGCCATATTCTAGCGCTGGCTAGCCTGAAACTTGGGAGGTTTCTCCAGGCTTTGCCTCCTGAGTGTTAGGATTACAAGTTTGTGTCATCATGTGGCTTGGCTTGTTTTGTTTTGTTGAGATAGGATCTCACACTGTGGCGCATACTGGCCTAGAATTCATTATGTATCTCATGGCAGTACGACTGCCGTGGCTGTTTCTGAACAACTGGGATTACAGGTCTAAGTCAGTATTCCTAGATCTATAGACTTTCTCTTGAAACAGAGAAGCTAATTTACCGATAATCCCCCTAGGTAAAATAAAAAACATTAAAAGATGAAATGAAATTAAGATGGGCATGATAGATTTTTTTTTCTTTTCTATCTATAAAAATTTTAAGCTCTTTTAGGCTGAGAGGGAAAGCAGAATTGGGGTTGGGTATAAATAAGTTCTGTCTTAGGGAGTAGTGGTGGAATACATAATCCAGATGATCCTTGTCTAACATGGTCTCAGCTCAATCAGAATATATTGATAACTTTCAGGAACAAGTTTCCCTGTGTCTCCAACAAGTAAGATGATAATGAGATTAATAGGGTGTGTGGATGCTAGATTGAGTAACCACCTGCCGCTTGAAAACACAGGCAGCAAAGACAGCATATTTCTCAGATAAAGATAGGTAGGTAAATCCTCTCAGAGCATCTAGAACTTGTTAGGATGCCATAGTACAGGGGCTGAGCCTCAGTTTTGTAGTTTAGATATTTAAAGCCAGAAGGATGTGGTGGCTCACGACTTTAGTCCAAGCAGAGGTGGGAGGATCTAGATGAGTTCAAGGCCAGCCTCATCTAAGAGTGAATTCCAGGACAGCCAGGGCTACACAGAGAAACAAAAACAAAAAAGAAAGAAAGAAATTCGAATTAGTAAACATAAAACCAAATGTACTGTAGGGATTAGTATTCCAACCAGCTTTATAAACCACAGTGCGAATTTTCTAATATTGCAAAGAGAAATACGTAGATTGAGAGTGTTTCTTTCAAAGTTCTCCAAGAAATAATCTCTATTTAGTTTGAAGAAATTGTGTTGCCCACAGGTCAACACACACCATATTGTTATTGAAGGCCTCTTTGTATCTGAGAACTGTGTTTCGGTTTGTTGTAACTTGTTCTGTGACATTATCTGACTCACTTCTGCTTGCCTGTGTGTGCATTACAGGAGTTGGTTAGGCTTTGTTCCTTGCCAAGGTCCTTCTGTGATCTGATTATTCTCAGAATATTCATAAGGCACTGTCATGTGGAACATTCTGCTTTTGAGAGGAGAATTGTCACTATATAGAGGGTATTTAAGGCTGGGTGATTAGATGACATCATTAGGGGGTGTGAAGAGACTGAAAAAGGAACCTGGGACCAAGCTTCGAATAACTCCAAGAAGTAGAAGCACAAGGAGCTGTGAGTGGAGTAGCCAGAGGAGTGGGGAGGAAACCAGACCTTTCAAGAGACACCAGCTAGGTAAGATGCTCAGTAAGATATTAGTGTTCTTGCATTTGCCAGCGTGAAGGTCATTAATGTTCCTGATGAAAACATGTCTTGATTTCCTGATCTGGGGCATCAGGAGGCTGTCTGTCTGTAGCTCTGTTGAAAACTATCAGTGAAGGACAGAAATGGGATGTCCTTGATGATGTTGATTTGCCAGAGAATAAAGAAGCCAAGATTGATGACACAGAGAACTGAAGGAGGCAAGTGAGCTAAGTCCCCGAAAAGGTGAAAGGGAGCTAGTACAGTTGTGTGATATGTGTTCCCCACAAAGCCTTTGACTCACGTCTGTGCTCAAGTGGGTGGGAAAGTGCTTCAGTAGATTTAGTAGCACAAGGACTGAGGGTGCCCACTCTGCTTTTGTGTATTAAAAAGGCTGAAGACCTTTTCCTGTTCCGCAGGCAGCTGTTTTGTTCTGGAAGCAGGACAAGGACAGGAGTCTACCACAGAGGGCCTCTGAAAGACTCTACCCAGCAGGGTATCGAAGCAGATGCTGAGGCTCTTAGCTGAACTTTGGGCAGAGTGCAGGGGATCTTATGAAAGAAGGGGGAGATGAAAGACCTGGAGGGGACAGGAGCTCCACAAGGAGCCCAACAGAGCCAAAAAACCTGAGCTCAGGGGTCCTGCAGAGACCGATGCTCCAACCAAGGACCATTCATGGAGAGGACCTAGACCCCCTGTTTAGATGTAGCCCATAGGCTGCTCAGTTTCCATGAGGGTGACCTAGTATGGAGAACACAGGCAGTCTCTGACATGGACTCAGTGGCTCTTTGATCACCTCACGGCCACAGAGAAAGAGGATCTAGACAGTCCTGATGAAACCTTATAGGCTAGGGTCAGATAGTAGTGAAGGAGGACCTCTCTTATCAGTGGACTAGGGAAGGGGCATAAGAGGGGGTGGGAGAGTGGGACTGGGAGGAGATGAAGGAGGGGTAAAAAGTGAATAAATTCTAATATGTAATAACAAAGAAAACAATTTTAAATGTAGGGCCAAGCAGGGCATGGTGGCCCACACCTTTAATCCTAGCGCTTGGGAGGCAGAGGCAGGCGAATCTCTAAGTTCGAGGCCTGGTCTACAAAGTAAGTTCCAGGACATCCAGAGCTACACAGAGAAACCCTGTCTGGAGAAACAAAAACAAACAGGGAAAAAAAAAAAAAAAAAGGAAGGACTGAGGCTGTAGCAGTGGAAGAGTGTTTGCCTCACAATGCATGATGTCCCAGGATCATTCTCCAGTAGTGCCAATCCCTAAAAAAAGGAAAGAAACGAAGTTGATAGCTAAGAAAATAGATGGATATCGTTAAAAGTTTAATGTTTAGAATCTCACATAACAACTGGCATCCAATGAACGCTTGATAGATAATTACTGAGTAAGTGAGTTTAAAATGGCTATATCGTTGTATTTTTATTTTTCCAGCTATATTCAGTTATTCATACACATCT
This sequence comes from Psammomys obesus, assembly GCF_907164565.1. Taxonomy (NCBI): domain Eukaryota; kingdom Metazoa; phylum Chordata; class Mammalia; order Rodentia; family Muridae; genus Psammomys; species Psammomys obesus. Next base: position 11,549,568 of record NW_026595981.1, on the reverse strand, counting down.
TAAGAATGCAGAGTAGTCTCATGGACATGGCAGCTTCACAGAGTTCTGCAGTGTGTGACAAAGAAATTGTGTTTTAAATTGGGACTTGATTTCTGTGGAGATCTGGGTGTGGAGGGGGACTGTCCTCATCCTCCCCACAGCCGCCCAAGTGTTGGGATTATGAGTATGTATCACCACACTCAGCCCCTCCTAAATGGTCAAAATGCAAAAGAGGTTTTGTTCTGTTTGCCCGAGGCACTGGCTATCACACCCAAGGCTTTGCACATATCAAGGCCAGCGCTTTACCGCCGAGTCATATCCCCTCTCAAGAGGTTCTGATAGGTTTATAATCTGACTGTACCGAACCCTTCTTTCTTAGTTTATTTGCCTTTATGTTGTAATTTCTTCTTCAGGAAATAAAGACTTTTTTAAACTTATTTTTAAATTTGAATTTGTTTTGTTTGTAAAGTAGACTGACTAAAAAATAATTTGCATCCCTAGGTTATTTCTAACAAATAAAATTCCAAATTATTTTATGTTTTATAGAGAGCATTTTGAGAAGGAAATACCAGTAAGTTATTTTTAGCATGTTGTATAAAAACAGGTTATTTGCTTAAATAAAAATTCCTGTTACAGTATTTAAAAAACAAAGCTTTTAATTGTACAATACCATTATTGTTAAATTCTGCATTAAATAGACCCAAGTTGTTTCGAATAAAACTCTTTTGTCTATTTAAGATGACACTAAGGACTAAGGGAAAGAATAAATAGGGGGAAATGAGTTCAGTTAGCAGAATGGTTTTGCAGGAGTGGGGGTGGTAGTTTGCTTCATAAGGCAGGCCTTCCTAAGTGTGTGTTTGCATGCATGCGTGCAAAGTGTGGTTACATGGTCTCAGTGCCAACTAGAACTCATTATATAATCCAGGCTGCTCTGCCCCCTAAGTGGTGGTAGTGAAGTGTGTGTCACAATGCCCAGTTTATGCTCTGTTCTTTTACCACAAATTGATGAAATCTTACTTGTGAAATATATGGATGGTAGGCTATGGGTTTTTCCAAATCCAAACCAACAGTTTCAAGCATCTTCAAAATTTACATACAGTTTTCAAGTTAGGTAACTTGAAGGGCTTGGCGGTAGTGGGCATGCCTGGAATCCCAGTACTAGGCACAGGCAGGAAGGTCCCTGTGAGCTCAAGGATAGCCAGGGCTCCATAGAGAACCCTGTCCTGAAAAGTATAATAAATGAATGAATGAGTGAATAATTGAATAAATAGAAGGTAGACATTTTTTCATTCTTGTAGACAGTATGTTTCAGAAATCCTCAGTATATTTCATTAATACTAGATTTCCACTTGTAAGCCATTTTGATGCTCTGATTTTATGTGTTTTTCACTAAATAACTGTCATTCTTTTATGGTAATAGTTTGGGCTATATTGTGTTCTGATAATATCTTCACAGAAATTTGACATAAACTCAAACGTGGACTGCACTGTCCTTTGAGGCCCTGCTTCTCTTCCTTGGGTTAGGTAATGTGTGTTGGATTTAATGTGAAAAGTGTGGCTGGAGCTAGGGAGGTGACATGGCAGTAAAGTGCCTGTCGTGCAAGCGTGAGGAGAGGAGTTTGGATCCCCAGGACCCATGCAAAAGCCGGGCATGGCAGCAGACATCTGTAATCCCAGAATGCTGAGACAAACTCTTCCCTGGAGCTCATCGGCTACCCAGGCTAGCTGACTCAGTGAACTCCAGGGTCACCGCTGTCTACCTCAGGCCTTCACACACACACCCCTGTGCATACACCACCCCTCCCTCACAAAGATGAGCCTATATGCATTTATATGTTACATATGTTTCCTTTAGTTTTTTGTACCTGTTGGTAATCCATGTTGTCCCTGTTTTACAAATTAGAGCAACCAGTACTCTCAGAACTTAGGAAGCTGAAGTAAAAAAGACTGTTGTGGAGTTCAAGTCCATCCTGTGCTACTTAATGAGTTACAGACCACCGTAGACTATGGAATGGACCCTGTCTCAAAACAGTAACAAAGTTAAACTCATTTGTAGAGATTTGTAGACTTGTTTAAGTAGTAGTGAAGGTTGGGTTAGTTCTGTTGAACTCTAAACCCCATTTTCACTCTCTATAGTCTTTTTATCTAATCTCATTAAAACCCCAATTTTATTCTATTGTGTTCTAATCTGTCTGATGTGTTCGTTTGATTTTCTGCCAGGCTCTCCTGAAGATGAGCTTTATCCTGCTCATATTAATAACCTCATCTCGGGGCCTGTTGCAGAGTAGTGAGTGAGCCACAGTGGTATCTCCGATAAGGTAGCATGAGGTTGGTCTTCTGGTTTAGGTAGTTTTAAGTTCATTGTTTGTGTGCCTCCTACCCTCTGGATGTCTTAGGGATATTTTCATACAGACACATACACATGCATATTCTTTTGTATAAATGTCCTGCCCCTGGCCAACCATTGATCACCTCCTCTGTGTGTGTGTGCACATATATGTGAGCAGCTGGAGGCCATAGGTCACCTCAGGCATTGTTCCTCAGTCACTGTCTGACTTGTATTTTGAAATAAGGTCTTTCACTAAGACCTGGGACTCTTTGCTGGCCAGCAAGTCCCAGGACTCTCCTTGTCTCCACCTTGCCAGTGCCGTGGTTACAGACACACTCTACCACACCTAGACTTTTGTATGGGTACTAGGGATCAAACTCCGGTCCTCCTGCTTGTGGCTAGTGCATCACTAACTGAACTGTCTCCCTAACTTACGTTTTTGAAAGTCTTAGGCTGTAGTCTGTGCTAGGCTGGCGCTCTGGAACAAGTTGCCCTCACACTTGTGACAGTTTCTTCCTCAGTGTCCCAAGTTCTGAGATGACACCAGGCCTGGCTCTTATTTTTGGAGAACTTGTTTGGTGGTTCCAGCAGTGGAGTACAGCGACTCCAGTACCCTTGGATGGCAAATGACCATCCTCTTTAACCTACCAAGAATGCATCTTTGGAAGAGACATACATGGAACAGTGAGGGAGGGAAAGGACACCAACTTGGGTAGCTGAATAAGCCAAATCAAACTGGCAATCAGTGGGGTGGCAGATTTTGCAAACAGGTCACACTCATATCTGTTTATCTCTTTTATGGATGAATGAATAAAATGCATTATTTGAATATATAGCTCTTCTCTTTTGGGGATATAAGCTCATTTAGCCCACACTGGCCTTGAACTTCCAGTCCTTCTACCTCAACTTCTGACATGCTAGGATGAAAATCGAATGCCACTTTGATGGTTTTATGTGTTGCTGGGGATTGAACCCATGGCTTTGTACATTCTAAGCAAGCATTCTACTACCAACTGGCTATGTCGTTAGCTCCGTATATTTTAAACATGAGAATCTTATCTTCTGTGCCCACTGCCTGTCAGTGTTTCCTACATAAAGCTGACCTGTGGTCTTGGATCTATGACATTTGCATTGATGTAATGAACTTATTTTCTAATAATGTTAACATGGCTATGAAAGATGAAAAGATAAAAAGATATGGTAAATGTTGCAGGATATTTGATCCCATTGTGAACCCCTAGATTGTGAACTGTAAAAACCTGTTTCTTTTTTAACCTCCCTCAGCCCTACTACACACCTTTAACCCAAGAGTTTTCTGTTTACTGTAAATAAGCCCTTGTGGTGTGGGTCAGCCCTAAGTCTAGAGGCAGAGCAGGAAACCAACTGACAGGGATTAAACAGGAGGGACATTGAGAGAAGGGAATTTAAGATAGTATGGGACGTGAGCTGAATGGGAAGGTCATCTGGGTGCTTTCTCTTCTCCAACATCTAGCTCCTGAGTCTTTATTAGTAAAATCAAACAGCTGGAATTTTTCTTTATAACAGGTAAATTTCACATAGTGTATGGCATTAATTTATAAATTAGATGATATGAGATCTATAGTTTATCAATATTTGAAGGTGCTAGTGCTTGATACCTTTATTCTGTGAGTAAAGTGCTCCCAAATTTTAATCTGGGAAAGAAAATCACTAGCATAACTATTTAGAAAAGGTTGATTACCATAAGCTTTCATATGGAATAATATAGATTTTTTTTATAAAACTTTGTTACAAGAGAGAATGTTGGTGTGAACACATCATACAGTTAGCATTTGGGATACATGCCGTGTTGCTTCCCTATGCAGTTTTAGTCTTGGCTGCAATCAGAAGAACCTAATGTATTGCTGGGCTTTATTTTCCTGTATTAGCTCCTCCAGAGTTACTGATCTATGAAATGGCAGAGAATGGAAAAAATTGTGACCAGAGACGTGTAGCAATGAGTAAGGAACAGCATAATGGAAGTTTCACAGGTAAGGAATATGTGGCAGCAATAATAACAAATATGTATCTCATCACTTAGTCTGACCAAGTAACCGACTTCTATCTTTTGCAGTGGCACATGCCTTTAAACCCAGCAGAGGCAGGCAGATATCTAACAGCCTGTTCTACATAGTGAATTGTAGGACAGCTGCGGCTATGTATTGAGACCCTTTCTCAAAACAGATAGCAGCAGAAATATCTAGCCTACACATGTCATTCCTCAATTTTATAGTTTTAGTCCAAATTCAACTGCTGGATTCTTTTTTGGGAAGGAAGAAGGGCAATTTTGAGACAGGGTTTCTCTGTGTATCCCTGGTTACTCTGTAGACCAGGCTGGCCACGTACTCACAGAGATGCCCCTGCTTCTGCCTTTGGAGAGCTAGGATTAAGGTGTGCACCTTCACACCTGGCTATCAACCGCTAGATTCTTAGTGCCTTTTGTTTAGAATACACACTATGAAAGGAATTAGCAAAGAGCGGGACTTTTAGTGTGTGTTGTTTTGTTTTTGTTGTATTTGTTGTTACCTCGGTAACACTGATGAGAAAACTCTGGGGCCAGTGTGGTGTGGTTCAGTGGTAGAGGACATGCACAGCATGTGTGTAATCCTAGATTCAGTCTTCACCAAAAACAAGTGGCAACCTTGACAATTCATTTTATTTCCAAGCCAATAAGGAATGGCTGAGTTTGGACTGTTGCCATTTTGCAGGATTATAGGCCTTGCTGTGAATGGCTACCTGGGACATGGATGAAACTTTCTTTCATCCACTGTAGTTCTAAGCAGTCATACATTGTACCATTCTTTTCCATAATAGCTGAAAAGAATCCCGCAAAGTCACTACTGATAGAGCAGAAAGACACAGGCAAGATGTATGGATACACGAGCAGCCATTGAGGCTTCAGTATGGGAACCGCCACACACAGCCTTGATAGTTAGCGATCTCAGAGATGGTTGTTAGAATTTTGTTGCACAGATTGCCTCCTCTACAGAGGGAGTAGTCTCAGTTTAGTACTTTGAACCCCTTTAATTTGCATAGACTCGAAGTTAAATCTCATTTCTACTTTTGAGATTTTTTGTATGCTGTCTTAGAGATATAAGATTGCAAGGTGAGTCGATTTTTATTCTTTAAAAATGTGGTACAGATGTTAGGAATTCTGTGTTAACTTCCATGCTGTTGTTTTTCAGACCCCTCTTCGGTACATGAAAAGAAGAAAAGGGATCGGGAAGAAAGGCAGAATATTGTCCTGTGGAGACAGCCACTCACTACCTTGCAGTATTTTTCTCTGGAAACTCTTGTAGTTTTGAAGGAATGGACCTCAAAGTAAAGAGTTTTCTATTCCTTTTTATATATAAGTTGTATCTACTAATTTTAGAAGGCCTCAGCCATCTCCTACTCCCTGCCATCTGTTTCACCAAAATGGATTAATTAAATTTAGAACATGATCATGGGAACATTTGTTTTCTTTTCGAGGGGAAAGGGATGTAGCTCAGTTAGAGTGCTTGACTCCCCCATAAAGCTGGCACCACACAAGAGCCAGGTTTCCAAGGTCCTCCTCTGCTGTAGGGGTCAAGATCAGCCTGGGCTACATAGGGACCAAGTCACCCCACCACCACCCTATCGCAAAAGGGAGAACAATAGATTGGGACATTTAGTTTGAAGAAAAATGAGTAAGGAAACATTACTACATGCTAGGTTATTATAGGTGTCTCGTGTTGGGCCTTCGGAGGGATGACATTGAAAGAGAATGGTGGGTTTTCTCCTGATTTTATCTTGAAGTCCAGCCTGTGAGCAGTAGATTACACCAAATCCAGTGAAAAAGAACCCTGCCTTGAAGTGTGTCCTGTCTTTAAGCTCCTTGCTCCGAGCTGTTTCAAATACCACAGCGAGCAAGTTGAACTTTCACGCCCTGCTATTTTCTTGTCCTTTTAAATAAGCTGTACTGTTATCTTATAATATTGTTCTACTTAAAGTTTATAAAACATTTTGCAACAAAGTTCAACTAATTTGATCCCTCTAGGATCTCCATGAAGAAGGAAAAGCAGATATATGGTTTCTATGATTATTTAACACAAATCCAATTGGTTAAATGTCTTGCTAAAAGCAATACCTGACCCAGCCTCTGGCTTGAAAGTTGGTGCTCTTCCTGTTGCACAGTAATACCTTTCCAAATTAAAAGATGAGGTGTGAACAAGATTAGGCTTTGAGGCAGGGAAAGGCTGTGTAAGGCTATATGATTAATTTGGGTTTGGGGCCTGTGAACCTTGACTGACTCCTTTCTACATCCCAACGGCTGTTTCTGCAAACTGCACGATTAATGTGACCTTGTTTTTATTTTCAATTTGTTTTTAAGATTGTGGCATCGTCAAAGCATTGTGGTGTCCTTTTTACTGCTGCTTGCTGTGCTTGTAGCTATGTATTATGTGGAAGGAGCGCACCAACAGGTAAGTGACCGAGCCATTCCCGTTCTGTAGTCACATGGCATTTCAGAATGAGGCTAACCTAAGTTTCTTAGAATTTATACCCTCAACATTTTTAAGCATACTTTTTCTTTTATCTGATAACTGTTATCTTAATGTCTTATTCTGTACAATAAAAATACCCAAGCCCTTTTTTGTAGCTGTTCAACATTATTTTGGTGTTTAGGATTCCTTTTTACCTTCAAAGATTTAAGCTAGTTTTTGTGTATTTAGTCAAAATAGCATAGATCTTTTCATCTCTGCCACAAAATCCTCATAATGTATATGATATGCCTTTCTGATCTGTCCAAACAAATTTGATCCTAGATTGAGAATTAGGGTTTTTTTTTATTTGTTTGTTTTTAATTTTTTTATTTACATGTGGTTTTTTGTTCATGTATTTATTCATTTACAGCCTGATCCCAGCCCCCGTCCTCCTCCTCTCTCAGCCCCATCCAAATGCTCCCTTCCCCTATCCACTCCTCTACACAGAGAAAGGGAAGCCCCCAAGGGGTACTAACCTACCCTGGTATCTCAAGTCAGGTGCTAAGCTTACCCTCTCCCACTGAGGCCAGGAAGGCAGCCCAGCTTGGGGAAAGGGATCCAAGGTCAAGCAACAGTCAGAGCCAGCTTCTGCTCCAAATGTTAAGGGACCCACAAGAAGGCCAAGCTCATATCTGTTATGTATGTGTAGGTGGTCTGTGCCTGGCCTATGCATCTTATTTGGTTGGTAATTCCGTCTCTGCATCTGTTTCCATCAGCTGCTGGATGAAGCCTCTCAGTTATGCTAGGCTCCTGTGTGCAATCATTAATAGTGACAGGGGTTGGCTATCTCCTACGGGGTAGGTCTCAAATTTGGCCAGTCATTGGTTTGCCATTCCCTCAATCTCTGCTACATCTTTATCCCTTCTTTTAGGCAGGGTAAATTTTGGGTCCAAGGTTTTATGTATGGGTTGGTATTACCCTCTCTCCATTGGAAGTCCCACCTGGCTGCTAGGAGTCCCAGCTAGGGTCAGTCCTGTAGACTCCTGGGAGCCTCCCCTGTCCGAGAGATGCCCCTCCCCACCCGTTTTCTGTCTTAGTCGTTCCCCCCACTATGCTCTCCCCTACATCTGATCGCACCCCTTCTCCTACCCGGTTCCCTTCCTCCAGCTGCTTCAGATGCCTATTTTATTTCCCCTTCTGATATTCTGAAAAGTTTTATCTCTCTACAGTCATAGTACCAATGGGAAAATAATGGGGTCACATTTTGTTAGCACCTTTTCATCAAAATAGTGAAATGTTAATCTATTTTAATAGGAAATGTTTTTAAAAGCTATCATTTTAAAATAATTTACTTCTAATGTTAGGGAAGGGTTTTTTTTAAAAATAGTTTTTAATGCATTTCCTATACCTAATTACCTAATCTTCATGTCTTGGTAGGAATTTGCAGTTAAGCTATCAATAGTGGCTCATGCCAGTAAGGTCAGCAGCGACAGAAGGATCACCCATGAGTTTGAAGCCAGCTGGTTTACAGAGTCCCAGGCTATCTAGGGGGGATACATAGTGAAATTCTACCGATAGATAGATAGATAAGTAAATAGCTGGGCTATGTTGGCACACACTGTTAGTAATACAGAAATTGTTTTCTCAGCTTTTACTTGAATAATCAAGAATGTATTCTATTTATAAAAATGTGATTGAAGTTGGGTGTGGTGGTGCACACCTTTAATCCGAGCACTCAGGAGTCAAAGACCTACAAATCTCTTGAGTTTGAGGTCAGCCTGGTCTACAAAGCAAGTACAGGACAGCCAGGGCTATTATACGGAGAAACCTTATCTCAAAAAACAAAAGGAAAAAAAACTGTATAATTGTCTACCACCTTGGTATTCCGAGACAGATTCTCTACATAGCCCTGGCTGTCCTTGAACTCACTATGTAGACCAGGCTGGCCTAGAATTCAAAGAGATCCTCCTGCCTTTGCCTCCAAACTGCTGGGATTAAAGACCAAATTGGAATTAAATTTATCAAGTTTGTAAATTCTAAATCATTTTCAAGTGTTTATTCTTAGCATCACCATACTAGGCTGGTCATGGTAGCATACATGTATAATCACACCTCCCAGGAAGGAGAAGCATGAGGATCAGCTGAAGGTCAAGGCCCGCATGGACCACTTAGAAGGGATCAGGCCAGGCTGACTACAGTATGAGATCCTGTCTCAAGAAATCAAAGAGGAGAAAAAAATAATAATAATGATTACCATACCTGTGGTTTGTTTTTTGTTTTTACCCCTGTGACCACTTATTCTGCCTGGCTTTTTTTTGTTCTCGCTGCTATAGTACACTGACAGTGTGAGACCTCTTCAAGGAATTTGTTGTCTTAATGTTTCTTAGTTCATCAGAGCTTTGTTAAGCTCACTAATCATGGTGCTGCTAGGTGCTGGCACGCTCCTGGGCAGGGTATTCCGGTTTATACCTTGTCCCTTTTGTTTTTCAGTATGTGCAGCGGATAGAGAAGCAGTTTCTTTTGTACGCCTACTGGATAGGCTTGGGGATTTTGTCCTCCGTTGGTCTTGGAACAGGATTGCATACCTTTCTGCTTTATCTGGTAAGAATGACTTTCTTTAATGAGCAAAACCAAAGCACATTCTTCTGACTTTATTGGCACATTTACTTCAAAAGCTACAGTTCTGAAATCTGTATTTCCAATCTGAAATTGCGTCTGTGGTTTGACCTGTTCTGATCTTCATGTTCATCTTCATGCCCATGTTCAGCTTCTTGTTATGCTCTGCATTTCCTTTGGCCCTAAAGAGTTAAAAGGGGAAAAGGGGGAGTAAACAGTTAAGCAAATACTGTTGTTGACTCAAATTAGTTCAGCCAGAAAATGTTTTTCAGTTTAAAAATTATTAAGTAATGATTATTTTGCTTATGCAATTGTTATTTTAATAGTTTAGGTTAATTTCAGTATATGAAATTCTGTATAAAGCTCAGAACAAGGCATACCCATAACCAGCACTTGTGAGGCTGAGGGATAGATTGCCTTGAGTTTGAGGCCAGGGTAGGCTGGGTAACAAGGTGCACAGGACCAGTGAGATGGCCCAGCCAGTAAGGAGCTCCCTGTCAAACCTGATGACCTGGGTTCAATACTCAGAGCCCATGTGAAAAGAGGAAGAGAGCGGACTCCTGCAAATTGTTATTTGATCTTTATAGGTGCTCAGAGTGTAACACACATGCGCACGCACACACACACATGCTTTCAGACACACACTCACATAGATATTATCTGCACATACATGCACACACACATATACCATACATAAATACACACCCATACCATATGCATAATATTTAGCAGTTACTAAGGAAATAATAATTGCTTCTCCAGGAATTTTATTTTTATTTCAGATTAAATAAGCATGCATATATGAACATGATTCTAAAATTCAGAGATGGGGCCTTCCTACGTTGCCCAATCTAGCTTCAAACTCCCAAACCCCCTACTATAATCCCCCGGAAGCAACTAGTACCATATGCCACTGGGTCTCGCTTAAAATTTCAAATTTTAAAGTAAACTTAGAGAAATGACGATCAACTTCCAAATTATCCTTGAGATCATTAATTCATCACTCCTATGCCAAGCATTCATGGCACAATATTAACATACTGGTTTCAGAAGTGAATTTAGTATGTATAAAGCACATTTGTTTGAAATGAAGAGTGTGTGTGTGTGTGTGTGTGTGTGTGTGTGTGTGTGTGTGTAGGCCAGATGTAAGCACGAGGTTCTTCCTCAACCACACTCCACCATGTTCTTTGATACCGGGTCTAAATAAACCTGGAGCTCACAAGTTTCCTGGATGCCTGGCCAGGAAGCCACAGTGCTGGGATTACATGGGATTACAAGCATACCTTTCAGCTTTTCAAATAAATGCTGGGGATCTGGACTCAAGTCTGTATGATTAAACTGAACCATCTCTCCAGCCCTACCTATACTGCTAAATTCTTAGTGATATAATACTGCTGTACTCACACACAGGCCAGAGGAAAGACAGAGTCTAGGATATATCATTCTATTCTTTTTTTCTTTGTGACAGGGTTTCTCTGTGTAGCTCTGGCTGTCCCAGAGCTCTGTAGATGAGACAGGCCTTATAGAGATCCTCCTGCCTCTCCCTCCCAAGTGCTGAGATTAAAGGTGTGGGCTGCCACCACCCTATTCTTCTGGCCTTAGCTAGGCCCACCATGTAGTATCTCTTGGGGAAAAAAAGATGAAGGGACTCATTTGTAACAGATGGCTAACCTAAGATCACCTGAAAAGCCTGTGTAGCAGATTCTATTGAAACAGTAAAAGGAATTCAAATGAATCCTTTCTAAATTACATACAAATTTAGTATGCCGGGGCCAGCCAGCAGAGTCGAACGGTTCTTGAGTTGGGCGTGAGGATTAAAATTAATAAAATAAACACACAGCATACAGGAAACTTTTTAAAGGTCCAGACTCAACAGCCACGGCAAAAGGCAGACTGCTGCAGCAAGCAGTGCCAGCAGCAAGCCTCAAGTCTCTGCCTCCAACTCTGTCGCCAGCCCTCTGACCACTTTATTTGAGAGGAGTTACTTTTTGCCAGAAAAACATCTCAGAACAATAGGTTAATTTGCACAAGGAGCTAGAGGAAGAGGTGTGACCCTCACAAGCTATCCCACCTGCTGTCACAAACAAAAGGAGATGGACTTGCAAGCTCTCTGCCATTAGTAAAGGCCTGCTAAAAGCCATCTTTAAATCTCAAAGCCGGCCGCTTGGAGTCACAGCTCCCGACATTAGTGTAAAGACATTTGAGGACTGGGAGATAATTCAGTGAGTGAAGTGCTTTCTGAACAAGTTTAAGGACCTAAGTTTGAATCACCATACTTGATGAAAAGCGAGACAGGGTAAGGTAGCACATGTCTGTGATCCCTTACTTCTGAGGAAATAGAGGTGGAAACAGGAGCCCACTAGCCATGTAGTGTGCATCAGATAATGCTAGAATTTGTCTCAAACAAAGTGACATTTGAGGATCAATGCCTGATGTTGTCCTTTAATCTCCACATGGCCACCGTATAGTCTTGGATACACACAACCCCCCCCCAAACACATACCCAGATCTTTCTTAAAAAGCAAATTTGAAGCGAGGAAATTTTGTTTCTTATTTTATATGCTTGAGAAATAATAATAAAGTGTTTGTAAAATTCATTTGAAAGCATTATTTTTCTGTCTCCACTGATCCCGGTATTCAGTAAAGGTATTCAGAAGCATACAAGCACACAGAGGGTCTAGCCCAATTGCTCAGCTCAGTTTAAGCCCGAGAACCTGAGCTCTATCCCGGGGCCCCAGATGGTAAAAGGAGAGAAATGACTCTTCGCACAAGCCATTCTCTGACCACCATACATGTGCCATAGCACACACATGCCTATTCATACAGACACATAAACTAATAATAATATCAACAATAATAGACTTGTATTAATAAAGTTTATTATATAATTAATGTAAAGGAAAAGTGAAATCTTTGTCTTCATGAATAAGCATTTCTACACTTGATCAGTGTGCCAATTTAATAGAATGTGGTTTTAATTTTAATGTGTATGAGTGTTTTGTCTTTGTAAGTCTGCATCGCGTGTTTGCCTGGTGCATGTGGAGGAACTGGAGTTACAGGAGGCTGTCTTGTGGGTGCTAATTGTTGTATGATTTGTTTGTTTGTTTGTTTTGGACACAGGTCTCACTCTATAGCCCTGTCTTTCCTGGAACTCACTATGTAGACCAGGCTTTCCTGGACCTTACAGAGAGAGTTCTTACTGCCTTTGCCTCCTGAGTGCTGAGATGAAAGCAGGTACCACCATGCTGGACTCATTTGTTGTTATCTAGGAAATATTATTGTGTTTGGGACATCTTTTATAATAAGCCTTTATGTAACCCTCACTTAGATGTGATGATAACATTCTGATGTCCTACTTTTTGTGCTGGTGAAATAGACACCTCTACCTTGTACTCATATAACCCTCAGTGTGGAGGCCAAGTAACCATGTAAGGAAAGTAGTCTGGTCAGAAATATAGCCCTCTTCTTGGCAGCAAGTAAGTGAGTTCTTACAGTTCTAATGACTAAAGGTTAATGTTTTCCTTTATCATGATCATGTCTACTAAAGATTATGACTTAAAAGTAATATGAAAATGATTTGTATTTCATATCCATTGATTTCCACAGTGGAAGTTGCCTTTCTGGAGTTACTCTTTTTTAATTGTGACTGAACATACACCAGATGGTCACTTAAAAGACTAAAAAGATTAGATCTTAAAGTGAAGTCTTACTTTTCAGTTAATGAACAATTTCCTTCTTTTTAACTTGAAATTGGAGTATGTGGGAATTCTCATCCTTGTGTAAGTACAGCTGCTGTTTGTGTAAGAGTGGTGTTTGTGGACCACAGACAAAGTGGTTCAGCAGTTAGTAGGATGGCTGGTAGGGCCACTAGGTTACATTGTTTGTTCTCCTAATTTTAATCACTGGCTTTAGGAGGCCTATTAATTTCCGAAACACTGTACTCTTCTGTCTAGAAGAATAAGCTTTTTTTTCCTCTGTGTTGAAAAAAAACAAAAAACCTAAAGTGTTCATATTCTTCAAAAACTGTCATCCATAAGTGGTTTGAAATCATTCTTCTAGGGGGCTGGTGCTCTTGCTAAGGACCTGGGTTCAATTCCCAACCCCATGTGGTAGCTCAGCTTCATCCATAATTCCAGTTTTAGGGACTATGATGCCCTCTGCTGGCTTCCACAGGTATCAGGCTACTACACATGTATGCATGCATGAAGAATACATGTAAAATAAAAGAAATCTTAAGATCTTAAAAAGAGAAGACAACCATTCTTCTAGAGTTTGTTAGTCTAAAATAATTTTTAAAGGCTCAGTGAATGCATGAGGATTCAAAATATTAATTTTTTCCTAATAGTTTTTCACATTCTTCAACACAAATTATTTTTTTTCCATTGACTTGCATATTTATATATAGGAAATAATTCCCACAACTAAGTATCCTTGCTGGTCTTAAACTCTTGGCACCCTTCCTATCACCGCTTCCCAAATACTGTGACTACAGAATTGCAGCACTATGTCTAGTTTCTCATCCTTTAACAGTCAAGACTATAGAAGTCCTGGTTATGTAAGAAATAGAATCTAGTAGCGAGGTTGGAATGTCTACTCCAGTAATATTAGCTATACAGTTTCTGACAAATTTTGTTTGTTTGTTTGTTTGTTTGTATTTTATGTATATTGGTGTTTTGCCTGCATGTGTATCTGTGTTAGGGTATTAGAGCCCCTAAAACAGGAGTTATAGACAGTTATGAACTGCCATGTGGGTGCTAGGAATTGAATCTGGGTCCTCTGGAAGAACAGTCAGTGCTCTTAACTGCTGAGCCGTCTCTCTAGCCCAACAGATTTCTTAACTTTTTGAGACAGAGTTTTTTAGTTCCAGCTATCCTGGAACTCTGTAGACCAGGCTAGCCTGGTACTCACAAAAGAGTTCCCCCTGCCTCTGCCTCAAGTGCTGCGAATTCAGGACAGCCAGGGCTATACAGAGAAACCCTGTCTTGAAAAAAAAAAAAAACAAAAACAAAAAACAAAATGGCGATGATAATGATAGTAATTATCTCATGATTGTTTTGAGGATTGAATGAAATGATAAATGAATAATTTGTTATTATAAAAAATAATTTCTAATGTTCAGTCCAGGCACTCATGTAAGCAGATGTATCTCAAAGATACTTCTTTATATATAGGTATATTATACATTAAGTTACAGAACAACAAGATGATTAGAGTCCACTGTGTGCCGTTAATGATTCATTAAATTTCAATAAGAAAGCTGAGTGTGATAGCACAGGCCTCTAATCTTAGCACCTTTAAGGCAGGATAAGAAGGCGTTGAAGACCACCCTCAGCTACTAAAGTTCTGAAGTCAACCCTCTGGGGTTACTTGAGTCCCTATCTCAACAACAGTAAAAGCTAGAATAATTTCATTGGCTCAGATTTAGGCCTCTGTTGTGTGATGTATGGACAATTTTTGACACTAGATGGAGCCATTTGCTGCATAAAGATTTTACAAAGCCCAGTTCCTAGGAAAGAACTGTAGAGATCAGAATTCACTGTGCCTTTAAGAAGCAACAGGTAATTACTAGACAAATGTTTTCTTTAACCTAATTTATTTGTTGGGTTTTTTTTTTTTTTTTTTTTTTACTTTTGAGGATCAAAGTAGGAAAAAATGTTCTGTGCTTTCGACATTAGCAATTGTCCCTTCAAAAAGCAGTGTGAAGTAGAAGAATGTGTAACTATTAGGTTATTATAAAATTGGCCAGAGTTTTATTAGAACTCATAACTGTAAGGTGCTGTCCTTTGAAATGCTTCCTTAAGAGATATTTTCTTAGTATGGCCATGTCAGTGAAATTTCTTAATTTAAATTAAACACACAAAAAAAGGTATGGAATATTTGCTGCCCAGGTGCGTGTTTTATTTTTAAGTTTGGGTTATGTTATTTTAGAATGAGACAGAAGTTGTAACTTTTAAAAGTCTCACACATTGCCTGTTTTCTCTTGTCTAAGCAGGGCTGTGAGTGGCACCGTGTTTCCTTCTGGGTATAGTGCCTAGTCTATGCTGCTTTAAAACTGTTTCCTTAGCTACAGATATTTCTGGTAGCTTTTGACTCTTGACCCCTTATTGCTGAAAATAAATATTTGGAAAGTATCACTGATGGGGTAAAACAGTATGGAGGTGGCTTCATCAGGTGAAAAGATGTGCTGTTAGTGTCGTGGTGGGGAGGGGGTTTCTCCATCGTTTCTACTTCTGATGATTGCCTGTGCATTCTTCAACACAGACAAGGAAGAAATGCTTCCAAATTGGATTCTGGTATTGCTGATAGTGATTTCTATAGGTGCCATGACTGTGGTTCTGAACACTCTGAGTCAGAGCTCTTCCAGGAAGATTAGCTGCCTCTTTTTAGAGAAAGAAAAAAAAAAAGCCTCTTTGTCTGTGTGATGAGAGAAGGCATGATAGCTCTTCTCCCATTTCCCAAAGGAATGACTCAGCTATTAACTCTTATGAGCGTCACCACATCAAAAGCAGAAACCAAGGTCTCCAGGACCTAGGGGTTTGCACAGATTGGATAGCTTCCTCCTGCCCTTAAGTCACTCCTTATAAATGTGCTTAGTAGGTTAAACAACTTGCACTAACTTTTTCTTTTACTAGCTCTCTGCCTAAATATGTGGTCCATTTATTTGGGATACTTAGGTCAACTCATGATCAGATTTCCTTACAAGAGGCTAGGAATGTAGTTCAGTAGCAGGGTACCTCCTTAGCATGCTCAAGGGCCTGCCTTCAAACTGCTACCTCAGCAAAAATAAATAAAAGAAAAAAGAAAGAAAAGATCAGTTAGGTTTCTGTTGTTATTTTCTTTTTATTTGTTTGTTTGTTTGTTTGTTTGTTTACTTTTGAGGAAAAGTGTCACTATTTAGAGTTGTCTGGCTTGTTGCTCACTGCCCCAGGAATTTACCAGGCTGGCCTCTAACTCACAGAGATTACCTGCCTCAGCCAACTGAGTGTTGGGATTAAAAGGTGTGCACCATGCCTGCCCTCTCAGGTCTAATGAAAAATATTTGAGGTGATAGGTCAGCTAAAAATCTTGAGTTTGTCAATATACAATGTATAAGTATACTAAAACATCATACTATATTTAATATGATATATAATTATTTGTAAATCTTTAAAACCAATTTTAAATTACATGTTTTAAAGAAGAAACATAAAGTAAGCCTTTATATGTTTACTAATCTGGCATAATACAGTTGCTTCCAAAAGACTCATGAGCTGGTAATATAATTTATACTGCTTTTGTTTTGGCTAGCAACTATATACTTATACTTTTAAAATATAATCATATATTCTTGCCCTAGGTAGCACAGCCATTATTATACTTTAAAACATTTTGTTACATTAGGAAGATAAGACAGAATTCTGATTATGCCTTGTTAAGTTACTAACAGATTTAAGGAGCTGCCACTCACATTAACTAATGCCCAGGCTGTTGTATTTAGACATACCATACTGCATTTTATAGAGAGGAACTGGGGCCTAGCTTAAGACTTGACAAAAAGAATATAAAGAACGGTCTGGAGCCTGAAGAGACGGCTGCTCTTCAGAGGACCGGCAGCTAGCTCACAGTTGCCTGCAACTCCAGTCCTAGGGGATGTAGTACCTACCCTCCTCTGGCCTGTTTGGCCACAGACATACATGCAGACGAAATGCTCATACAAATAATTAAAATTAAGAAAGAAATAAAAGTAAATCAGGGGCTAGAGAGATGGCTCAGGGGTTAAGAGCATGGCTGCTCTTCCAGTGGTCCTGAGTTCAATTCCCACCGACCATGTGGTGTCTGAAAGCCATCTGTAAAGGACTCTGATTCCCTCTTCTGGCATGAATGAAAACACAGCGCTCCGCATACATGAAATAAATAAATCGTTATGTCCAACTCTTGTAGAAGTACTTGCTGTAGACCAGAACCATAGTAAGCTGTCTTCTCACTCATCAGAAAGGCAATGGTTTTTAACGGGGGGGTTAGAATTCCTGTGTGGAGCTTCTAAAGTCCCCTAGAAGTCAAACTTTAAAAAAAAAAAAAAAAGAAAAAGAAAAAGTTGCAAGTCATGCAGACAAGCATTTGCTGTCTTGCATTTATTTATCTCCCAGACATCCCTAATAAATCACACTCCAGACCAGCCACTGTCCTTTTGTTCTTCGGTGAAGGAGTGAGGCAAACACATGTTTTCCTAGTGAGTCAGCACAGGACTCAATTTTATTACCTTTGACCTGAGTTTACCAGACAAAACTAATTGAAAATTTTGCCTTTGGGATCTCCCTTGACTCCTTTTGTATGTAGATGATGGATTCAGCTATGAATTGACATTACAGATGTTGTGGAGCAATGCCAGCCTTTAGGAATGTTTTATCAGTTTTAAGACAGCCACCTCAAGGGTAAGAATGTCAGCATGTCTTCTTAAAAGCACTTACACACACATTTACACACTGTCACACAAGCACAGCCCCACACACATGCACACAAAACACACACACAGCATATACACTCACAGACTCGCACGCATACTGTGTGTTTTCATCATAAAAGAGGCATAACTAAATTAGCTCCTGGTTAATTAATACAGTTTAGATTTTTAAAAGATAGCCAACCCTAAAAGCAAGCCCAAAGATATTTCCATCTCTCTGTGGTTTCCAGGATTACATATCTGTTTAGTGAAACCTTGGTAAGAGTAGAGCCTTTTCAGCCCATTGCCTGCTAAGCGTGAGGTGCGATTGTACCAGACTGGGGCCTACTGTAGTGTACATGCAAAGAACCTCAAAGCCCAGAAAATGCTTTGTTGGTTTGTTTGAAGTAAAGTAGAAGTACACACGCTATTTCATCTTTTACAGTTAGGAAAATTTTAACTGATTGAACTATGAATATATTCTGCCTCCTTACTGTTAGTGGCACTAGTTGGTCTTTCTTTGGACATAGATCTAGATACTACATACTTATTAGGACACAACTCAAAACTTCTCTTTACCACCACATTAGGGTAGTTTTGTTTGACATAATCTCCAAAATAATCACTTATAAAAAGTGTTTTGAGCCATTGAAATGGGTCAGCAGGTAAAGGGGACCTGAGTTTGACCCTCAACACCCACTATAATATCTGGCTTGGCTCACTTATTTCTTTGAGATAGCTAAAATATGACTCTGGTATAATACATTGAAGGGAGG
This sequence comes from Psammomys obesus, assembly GCF_907164565.1. Taxonomy (NCBI): domain Eukaryota; kingdom Metazoa; phylum Chordata; class Mammalia; order Rodentia; family Muridae; genus Psammomys; species Psammomys obesus. Next base: position 11,530,989 of record NW_026595981.1, on the reverse strand, counting down.
CTTGCACTTCTTAGAAATTGTACTAAAAAGGCGGTCTCAGCTCTGGGGTTGCTAGCAGATGAGTGGCAGAGCACGCACATGGCATGTGTGAGGCCACAGGTTCAGCCCCAGTCCTGTAAAGAAAACATGAGTGACTTGAGTATATACAATTTTCTAAATTATTTTATTCAAAACACTTTTTTTTTTTTTGTAAACTTCATTTCAGTTTGTCACATCAGGAACAATTAAGCTGTAAAGTTGAAAATAACTATAAGGTTTCCTATCAGCAAATACAGTCTGACCTAAAATGTCCAGTTGTAGGCTACAAGTAGACTTGTGAAAGTGAGCAAAGGATAGAATTGAGTTGTTAGCCAAACCTGTTAGCTTTCAGTTTGTCTGGAAACCACCACATCTGCCTCCAAGCTGAGTAATCACGACTTCATAGTGTGGCTACGGGAAGTATGTACCACTTGTGAGTGAGTGAACAAAAAGGGGTCTCACAATGCGACCTTTGCTGGGTGAAACTGCTTTAGTAGACTATGCCTAGCTGGGTTGTTCTGGATCTTGCTAAGTAGCTGGGAATAACAAACTTTGTGTCCTCTTTCCTGTCCCTGTGAGTGCAGGCGTGAGTCAGCAAACTCACTTTAAGCTAGTGATGGAGCTCAGGGCCTTGTGCTTGCATGGAAGGCAGGCCCATAGCACCTAGAGGCCTCAGCCCTGAGCAGTCTTCTGTGGAGACACTGGTGAGAATTTACTTTAGCATCACTAAAATTAAAACTGTCAAAAAAGTTTATTTAATGGGTAATACATTCATTTAATTTGTATTTTCATCTATGTTTTGGAATAGAAATGTCTGTCACACCCACATACACAGCCCAGAGCTTGGGTGTTTGAAACTAGATCTCACTATGTAACCCCAGCTGGCCTAGAACTCTGGGTATAAACTCAGAGATCTACTTTCCCACCCACTGTGCCTGACTGTAGTTACTATATTGGTTTTGCTAGATGTCATTGTATCATTTCTCAGGAGTTATTCAGAATATCTAAACTTTTAATTCAATATTCTTTTATGTTTGTTTGTTTTATTTCTATAGGATCAGAAAGTAATCCCTTTTCTCCCGTTTATGGCATCTATCTAATACATATATAAGATTAAAAACAAACAAGTTTAGTTTGCATGATTAAACGTGATTTAACAAAAACTTGATTGAGGGTACCTGAGAGGAATTTTAGGGGTGTCAGTATAATCTAAATATATAGTATTCATGTCTGAAATTTCCAGAGAATAAATTTTTAATAGAATAGAAAAGGGCAAAATAAAAATGTTCTTTTTAAACTTTCACTATTTTAAATCTTGAATATTGTTATATAAGTAGTTCCTAGAAGTAAAATCTAAGAAAAAAAAAAAAACACAAATTAACACACAAAAAAAGAAACAAGCAAGTAAGTAAGCAAACATGAAGTTTGGAGAGCTGCTAAGCAGTGAAGAGCGTTACTGTTCTTCCAGAGCACACCCAGGAGCACAGAGCTCCATAGCGTGTCTCCGGCCTCCCTGGAAACCGCCATTCATGTGCTGATGGAGACCCACGCACGTACACATAATCAAACGTAATAAAAATAAGTCTTTGGGGCTGGAGAGATGGCTTAGCAGTCAGGAGCACCTGCTACTTTTGCAGAGGACCTAGACTTGGTTCACAGCACCCACATGGTGGATCATGACTGTCCTTAACTTCACTTCGGGGGCATCTGTCTCCCTCTTCTGGCCTCTTCGAGCACCAGGCACATATAGATGCATGCAGGCAAAATACTCCTGTACGTAGAACAAAAATAAATGGTTGTCTTTGTCGTAAGTAGGGCCTCTATCGTATTTTCTTTTAAATAATTGGTTTATAAACACAAGTATTAGTGTGCACATGGAATTCTCAGGACTAGTAGGTGTCAGTTCTTTCCTCCTAGCTTTTTGTTGCTGGCGATGGAACTGAAGTCATAGGCTTGGTGACAAGTGCCTTTATCCTTGAAACCATTCTGTCAGCCTCTGTAATACTTTATTTTCATCACTACATCTTACGTAGCTGGCTTTTTTTAATGACAAATTCATTTGACCTTAAAGGGCTTTGATACACAATGACCACCTTTCCCCCCCCCCCCTTAGGTCTGAGTCATTTATGAAAAGCCAGTGGGAAAGTCTTTACTAAAAACCTTCATATGCAGAAATATTCACACAATATGATCATTAACAAAATTTCTGTGTGGGTATAAACCAGTTCTAAACAGATAAAGGCTACTATATATTATATACTAGTGAACAGCCACCAATCTATGCTCAACAAACTTGGGAATTTACAGTTTTGCCAATTCTTATATTCATTTTACATTAACTAATGTTTGTGTGTCAGATATACCACACTCTGGAACCACACCAGGTCAGAGGACAACACTGTGGAGCCAGTTCTCTCCTTAATACCTTTATGTCTGTTCTGGAAATTGAACTCATGTAGTAAGGTCTGCGCAGCAAGCATGTTTACTGAGCTATCTCACCAACCCCTATTTTTACCAAGCCTATAGTTGATTTTCTGAATCATGTTACTTGTAATTGTGGGTGCTATGTGCATGTGCGCAAGTGAGTGCAGTTACCTACAGAATCCAGGAGAGGGCATCAGATCCCCGGGAGCTGGAGTTGCAGGCATTTGTGAGCCATCCCAAGTCAGTGCTAGGAGCTGAAGTGAGCTCCTGGAGGGACAGTCACCTTTAACTGTTGAGCCATCTCTTCAGTCCCCTGGAGTTGATTTTCATGCAGGCTCCTTATCGGGTACAGTTGGGATTCATTGGATATAAGACTTTATTGAATGTCTAAATGTTAATGTAGTTTAATAATTTGTAATATTGCAAAATAAAAGCAAAGTATCACAAAAATTGTTGTAGAAAAAAACTTAAAAGTACACTTTATTGATAAGTGGTTACACAGTTTCATCTTTGTTTAAGAACTCACTGGAAAAGGTAGGTAATATTCTCAAATCATACCTAAAAGAAAAGTTTTATCACAGGGTTAATATTCTGACAAGTAACTTTCCTCTGAGGGGGGAGCAGCCTTACCAGGCCACAGAGGATAACAATGCAGCCACTCCTGATGAGATCTGATAGACTAAGATCAGAAGGAAGGAGAGGAGGACCTCTCCTATCAGTGAACTTGGGGAGGGGCATGCATGAAGAAGGGGGAGGGAAGATGGGGCCGGGAGGGGAGGAGGGAGGGGCTAATGGGGGGATACAAAGTGAATAAAGTGTAACTAATAAAAGTAAAAAAATAATATGTATAAATAAAATAAAAAGAAAAATATTCTGACAAGTAATTCTGGATAAATATTATACAAATCAAGCCAAAAATTGGATAGGTTGTCCAGAGCTGGCTTGAGGAAGGTTGTTTTGTCAAAATGCTGGCTGCATCTTAAAATGTGTGTGTAGGTGGAATCTTGTTCTCTAAAAACAGTGCTGTCCTTGTGTGACATAGTGATTCATGTGATGTTGAAATGAGATGTATCAAAATCCCTTTTTCATTAGTATTTCTCATCAGGAGTTTCTTGTGTTTGTTTTCAGGGCCCACATATAGCGTCAGTTACATTAGCTGCTTATGAATGCAATTCAGTTAATTTTCCTGAGCCACCCTATCCTGACCAGATTATCTGTCCAGATGAAGAAGGCACTGAAGGAACCATTTCTTTGTGGAGTATCATCTCAAAAGTTAGAATTGAGGCCTGCATGTGGGTAAGAGCTGCATTTTCATATTTGCTAAAACTAACCTCACATCTTGATACAGGTCTTGCCTTTTAGACTATGGTTTACACATGACTCGCCAGTAAAGATTTGGGAAGCCACTTGCTGCACACTTCCAAGGCAAAAGTCTCATTTAATAGGTACAGAGCTGGACATGTTGGTGCATGCTTGTAATCTCAGTGTTTTGGAACTTAGACCAAAGGGTCAGACTAGACTGCAGAAACAAAAAGAATTAAGAAATAGAAAAGTAGTCATGTATATTACTGATAGACTAAATAAAACACTGTTTGTTGAGAATTTATTTCAATTTCAGCATTGTTAGTGAAAAGACCCATTTCTCTATGTAAACTAAGCTTCCTTGCTGATTTCAGACTGTGTTTAGGGAGTGATCCAGTAGTCAGTTGCCCTAGTCATTCTGTCAGACTTTAACCTAAAGTTAAAGTCTCCTAGGGAAATATTTTTGGGCAACATTTCAATGGCAGATGTATTTTATCTTGATTAGATGTTTGCTTTTACTTAAATTTATTTAAGTGTTCCTCATTAAGGCATACATCTTCTAACTATTTAGTTCACTGAGTTTATATTCTCTTAATTTTTTTTTCCTCGCAGTTTTTAGGAAATAAGAGCACGTGAAAAGGTCACACACAAATCTTGCCTCCGGTGGCAGTGAGGTGATTTCCTGGATAAAGGTGCCTGTTGCCTGGCCTGACATCTTAAGTTTAGACCCTAGAATCCATGTGAAAAAAGGAGAGAAGCGCCTCCCATACCCTGTCCTCTCACCCCACACCAGGGCACACCTTTGCATAGGCACACATGCAAGCACACACACACGGATGTGCAGACAGGAGCACAAACAAGGAAATCAAGTTTTTTAAAAATCTTAATTCCACCTTTGATTCCAGCACCCACAAGGCAGAGACAGGTAGCTCTCTGAGTTTGAGGCCAGCCTGGTCTTCTGAGTGAGTTCTATGACAGCCTAGGGCTAACAGAGAAACCCTGTGTCAAACAACAAACAAACAAAGTAAATAAAATAAAAAAATCTTAATTCATTAAAGCAGCAGTTGTTACCCTAACTTCGAAGCAAGTTTGTTTTTTTCATTGTTGTTCTGGTTGTATGTGTTTGTTTATGCATCTGAGTATTTTTCCTGCATATTTGGTGTAACCACTTGTGTAGCTATACCTTTGGAATTCAAAAGACAGTGTCAGAGCCCCAGAACTGGAGTTAATAGGCCACAATGTAGTAGATGTTGGGAATCGAACCCAGACCCTCTGGAAGAGAAGTATGTGCTCTTAACCACTACACCTCTCCAGCTGTGGAAGAGACAGGATTTTAAAAGTTATGTTTTAGTGCCTCCTTCCCCCAGTGGTTCTAGAGATCAAACGCTAAGCCTGGCACTTGCTAAAAGCAAGTACTCTTCCACAAAACTGCATCCTCAGCCCAGAAATTATATTTTGCTTTGAAGGAATTACAAAGCAAATGCCATATGTTGAGTTTGATTATGAAAGGCAGGAAGAGTAGTCATGTTTCCTGTTGCTCTTTTCTAAACACTGGTGACAGATTCAGTACGGTGGTAGTATGTTTTATAGATTTGAGGAGTTTATTATGAAAAATTAGGATTAGAATAACATATTTGGAACATGTGATAAAAGAGGCTACTTATACAGTTTCTTAGTTTTGTTCCTTCAAAAGTTCTTTTTGTGGCTTGATTAATACTTATGCAAACAAAAGGAGCTTCTGTTGTGGCTGGCAGCCTTACCGGCCTTCTTCACCTTCTGGTGTGCGTTGTCTGAAGTGCCTCTTCAGCCAGGCTTCCTGCCTGCTCTAAAGCCTAGTGCGATGACTTCCTTCCCCAAATACTGACTGGCTTCTGAAAAATGGAGGCTTTACCTTCAATATGTGACCTCATGGTGGCCAGCACAAGCTTTTCCACAGTGCAGGATTTTGTCTAATGTGTATTTTCTTCTTTTCCTCTTTTAACTGTCTTTTGTCATCTAAAAGCCTTAGTACCTGTCAAATGTGGCTTTGGTTTTTTTCTTTTGGTGGTTATTTTGTTTTGATACAAGTCTCACTATGTAGCCCTTGGCTGGCCTGGAACTCACAGAGAATTGCCTGTTTCTTCCTGCTGAAGAGTAGGCTTAAAGGCATGCATCACAATGCCCACCTAGCATCAAGTTATTTTTAAATTGGTGCCTGTCCTCAGTATTTACAAGTATTTACAAGTCTTTTCATTAAATGCTATTTCTTAATGGGATACCCATGTTTGAAAGGATAAAGTTAAACCGTTACTTTACATCATATGTTGGAATTAACCAAAATACATTAAAAAAAAAAAATCTTAGAGCTAAGCTAAGACAATTCAACTGCTGAAAAAAAAGAAAGAAAAATAAGCATGCTGCTGAATTTGGCAGTCGTTTCCTGTATTTCACAAAAACTCAGGAGGAAAAAGGTTAAAAACGTGTGCCAAAGCCACCCCGAAGAGGTTGGGTAAATGACCTAGAGCAGGAGGCCCAGCTGCTAATCAACAGGTGATGAGCTCTGAAAAATATCCCCAGTGTTTGAAGACAGACCTCCTGTCACCCACCAGTCAAACTTTAAAAGGGTCAATGAGGGATGGGGTTTCTCTCAGCAATAAAACACTTGCCTGGCATATGCAGTGTCCTGGGTTCAGAAGCATAAGAAGAGAGTGTGTACCTGAGTAGACGTTTATTCAAAGATGTACATAAATGGTCCATGAGTGTGAGAGGGGGAGCAACAGTACCGGGTAATCGGGGAATGCAATTCTAAGCCTCAAGGAGCTAGCCCTTAATGGCACTGGCGAGAGGCTAGGCCAGGAATATTACCATGAGTCTGAGGCCATCTGAACTACGGAGTGGGACCTTGTCTCAGAAAACCAATGATTATATTACCATTATTAATGATGATAATTATGATGTAATGGAAAATAAGATGCTTCCAAGATGTAAAGAGATTGGTGCAGAATGAATTGATGGCAAAAATGTAAAGTTGTTAGCTACTATGTGCAACAGATGGTCAGAGAAATACTTAAAACAATCTAGGGCTTTGTAGCCCTTTAGAAGCCATTCCAGGTCCAAAATGTAGCAGCATTTTGGAGTAGGGAGGAACAGTGGGGTGCTGGACACAGGACCAACTTCACATGCCAGATTAGTACTCAGCCACTGTGCTACAAACCTAACCCTTCGGCTTTCTTCTTTTAAAGCATTTATTACTGTATGGACATAATAGGTTTCATCATGATATTGTCATACATGTATATGATGCATTTCTTTTCCCAACTAGGCCCCGTTTTACTTTCACCTCCTATCTGGGGAGGGAAGGAGTACCTTATTAGGGTTAAATACAGGAGCATGGATGAGAGGTCGTTTTTAATAGCATGGACACTGCCACTTAACATCCTTTTTTAACTTCTATAATTTGTTTAACCAGTTCAAACCTTCTCAAATTTGTTATTCACTCATGAATGCCACAGATAGCTCTTAAGCATTTAAGTTCTGGAGGTCTTAATGTAAACAGAAACTATGGTAAGCTCTGTGAAGAATTTTATGGTGTAGTACTAGAATTTGCCCTCATCAGGGTTCAGAGGTTTCTGCTAAGGAAACCTCAGTTGAGATCTGAGGTGGGAGAGTGAGGTTGGAATGTAACCAAAGCAGGAGAGTCAAAAATACATGTGGTAACTTTCAGAAAGCTTCACATTCTAAGGGACTTTTTTTTTTTACATTGTTACAAAATATACATGACAGTTTCCTATTTTAACCACTTGAAGCATGTAATTCAGTGTCATTAAGGCACATTTACAATTTTTACGTAACCATCTCCAATGTCCATTTGTAAATATTTTTTGTCATTTGAAAGAGAAATTCTGAACCAATTAAAAACTAATTTCTCATTCCCTCTTTTTTCCTGACCCTGGTAATGTCTACTCTGTATTTCTGTGGACTTGCCTGCTCTGCATATCTTAAATGGCAAATAATATGTTTGCTGTTTGGTGCCTCATTCTTAGTTTGGAATGTTTTCAAATTTGACCCGTTCTGTAGCATTGTTAGAATTTCATTCCTAAGGCTATTTCAACTATATCTTTGTATATCTTTGTATACTTTAAAAATATTAGTTTAAGCTGGGTGCGGTGGCACATGCCTATCATCTTAGCACTGTAGGAGGCTGAGGCAGGTGGATCTTTGTGAGTTTGAGGCCAGCCTTCATCTACAAAGTGAGTACAGGACAACCAAGGCTACACAGAGAAGCTCTGTCTCAAATAAAACAAACAATCAAACAAAATATTAGTTTAAAAAAGCTGAACATGGTGGCGTATGCCTTCAATCCTAGCCAGAATGACACAGTGAGCCCCGAAAAGAGGGGGAAAAAATAGTTTAAAAAAAAATTCTCGTGGAAGCTGCAAGCATGTTTTATCTGCAGAACAATGTGATGTTATCAGGATATTATAGCTGTTCTAAGAGCCTTGACTTCCTTGGTGATTTTAAGGTTACTTTCCAAGCCTTTGCTTATTTAACCTTTCGTGTTTGAAGTTGGAATAGTTAGTGAAAAATGCCTCTGCGATTAAAGGATGTTTCTGTTAGTGCAAAACTACAGCTTCCAGGAAGTCTGCTGTCCAGACTTAAACCATTAAACCTAACATTTCTTGATTATAAGTTCACAGTTCTGGTTATGAATCTACTTGAGAGAACTTTTTCAATACATGAAACATTAGTTTAAATATTTTCTTCTCCCTAAATCTTTGTAGAAAATTAACACACCAAGGAGATACTGTACTTATCACTTTGTTCTCATGTTTTCTGGACATTAAATTCTTCACCTGTCCCAGAAGCAAGAACTTCAGGGTAATGGTTATAAGAATTGCTTGTCCTTTTTTCTTTTTTTTTTTTTTTTAGTACTGGGTGATGATTTGTCTTTCTCTTAGAACAAAAGAATGCTCCCTTCTCTCCTTTTAATTAAGCCTGGCCCAATATGTTTATTTATAAATAAGCAATTAGAAGGTGTTTAGGGCCAGTAGATAGCTCACTTGCCATCAAGCTCAGTGCTCTGAATTTGATCCCCAGTACCCAAGACAAGGGCTCATGTGCCCCAGTCTGGCCTTGAACTCATGATGTAGCCATGGATGACTTTGAATGTGTAATCCTCATGTCTCTATCTCCCAAGTGCTGGGATAATAGGCATTTATCAGTTTGTGCTGTGTTGGGGGTCAAATCCAGGGCTTCACGCATGCTAGGCAAACACTTTGCCAAGTAAGCTATAGCCTCAGCTTTATAAAATTACTTTAAAGAACTGTGGAAGCCTGAGTCCTCAGCGCCTAATTTGAGATAACTAACTTTGTGTCTAGAGTGTAATGTGTTTTGAGAATCTACTTGTATATCCTTTTTATTTGTTCAGTAGTTGAATACTGACATGATTACCATTTTTTCTATTATGAAAAGTATGAAGTATTAAAGTGTAAATGATTGTGATCAGCTAAGACCAGGCATAGCTTTTGATTTCTTTTCATTCCATTATGCTACTTCCTTTCTGGCCTTAAGAAAATTTGTTACACGTTTAAATCAGACGATTGCTTCCAGAATTGTCGATGTTTGACTTTACATCTGAACTTAGAGAAGTTCACATTTTAACTAGCACGTTGTAATGAGCTTTTCTTCTACTTTCTATTATGGAAAAGTTCTAAAAGTTTCCCAAAAATAGAAAGAAATAAAATAAACCTAATGTACTCTTACCAAATTTGTCCATCTGCCTTGGCTGACTCTGTTATCTTAGAACAAATCTCACACATTTTATTTATTACCCTCCAAGCTTAAATGAATGGATCACAAGTCATTAATATGCATGTTAAAATTAGTAGTGGTGTTACAGTCATCATCTACTTAATGGTTATTTATTTTGTTTTGAGACAGGGTTTTGTTTGAGACATGGTTTCTTTTCTCTGTGTAGCCCTGGCTGTACTGGAATCACTCTGTACACCAGGCTGGCCTTGAACTCACAGAGATCTGCCTGCTTCTGCCTCCTGAGTGCTGGGATTACAGGTGTGTGTCACCATGCCCAGCTGGGGTTCAGTTTTCTTAACTGTTACTTTTCTTTTCAAACTTGCACATTGATTAAAAGAGTTTGTTGGTTCCCCACAGTGTGATTTTATGGCTTTATTCTGGTGTGTGTAGTTTGAGCCTGTTCCTCTGTTCCCTGTGTTTCCTGTGAGTTGCTACATTGAGATCCTTGAAGTTATGGACTTTCTGGTTTTGGTTTTAGTCTTTTATTCAGACAGGGTTTCTCTATGGAGCTCTGGCTGTGTGGAACTCACTGTGTAGATCAGGCTGGCCTGGAACTCGCAGATACCCTTCTGCTTCTGCGTGGGATTAAAGCTGTGCTTCACCGTGCCCAGTGTGCTTCTTGTTCCTAACAGGAACAGCTTGTGTGTTCCTGTCACATGGTGCAATGATGCCTCATGTGTGACAGTAGCACCAGTGATAATTCAGTATTTTTGTCTATTATTTATTAGGATTCATTAAAAATAGTATTCCAAGTATATGTTTTTTCTTTTGTTTTTAGTTAAAATATCTTTTTTTCCTCTTGAGATTGTATCCTACTCTGCTGCCGGGTTGTCCTCCAACTCCTGTACCCTTTTTCAACCTCCTCATTAGCAGGGGCTTACAGTCATGCGCCTCCGTACCCAGTTTGGAAGACTTTCCTAGAAAAGATTTCCTCATTGCTCATTTGGTTGCCCAGGGATTTAGTTCATATATGAAAGTAAGAATAAGTATTTGATCCTTTGCACTTTAAAATTTAATGGTTCTCTCTTCTTCCTCTTCTGCTCCCTGATTCTCTCTCTCCTCTCTCTCTTCTCCTCTCTCTCCCTCTCTCTCTCTCTTCCTTTCTCTGTCTCTGCTCCCTTCTCCCCCCTTCCCCTAATAAACCTCCCACGTGGAAAAAAAAAATTAATGGCTTGTTTCTCTCTTGTCCTCCAGGGTTGATCAGCATTAACTTCTCTTGTTCTTTTTCCCTTCATACTCCTGACCTTCCTTTTTCTTCCTCTTTTTCTAACTCTCGTCTCCATCACAGGTTTACTTGCCGACACTTAGACATGTTCTTTTTCAAAGTTCTTATTTCACGTATAGATAATGATATATAGTTTCTACACACTGAAGATACAAAACTTTTAAATTTGCTGATGTTCTTCAAGGATTCCTTTTAGATCAGGCTGGCTGCAGCCTCAAAGAGATCTGCCTGCCTCTGCCTGATGACTGCCTCAGTTAAAGGAGCACATAACCACACCTGGTCACTTTCTATAAACTTTTACTGGTTCTTTGTGAGTTTCATATCATGCACCCCAGTTCTACTCATCTCCCTGTCCCCTTATGTCCACCCTCTGCCCTTGTAACATTCACCCCCCAAAGAAAATAAATAGCATACAAATAAACAAAGCATAGGCAACATCTCGTCGTGGAAGCTGAAGTGTGTCACAGTGTGTCTCATACGTCTCTCTGTCCATACATCTTCACTTGTGAATGTTCGTTGTCTGGTTCTTGATCTCTGGCTTCTGTGACACCATCTATATTGACCCCTCACCAGGACTCCTTCCGGTTATTCTGTCGTTGCCCTGTGTCATAGAGATCCTACAGCTTTGGATCCTCAGGACCACTGGCTCTTTTTAAAAATTCATATGTCTGTGTGTGGCTATGTATGTGCACTTGTGAGTGCAGTTGCCTACTGAGGCCAGAAGAAGGTGTCAGATCACTCGAAGCTGTAGTTTTGGGCATTTGTGAGCTGAGCTCCCAGATATAAGTGCTGGGGAAAAACTTGGGTTCTCTGCAAGAGCTGTACATACCTAACTGCCCAGCCATCTCTCCAGGGTCTTTAAGAATTCTTTTCAAGGCATTTAGACCAGTGTAAGCTAAAAGTTAAGGTTGCTTTGTAAACTAGCAAATAGCAAACCCTTTTATTCACTGTGACTCAGGGCACAGTACCAGGTCTGGCTGGCTGGTTGTTTCAGAGTGGAGGTTTCTCCAGAGGCTGTCTCTGTCATATTATGGCCTATCTGGTATTTAAGCCACTCTAAGCCAAGTTCCTGATTCTAAATTTTGTTTTCATCTTTATGTTCTGAACTGATTAAGGAAAAATAACAAAACAACAACAAAAACCTTCCTTCAAAAACGTAAATCTACAAAGTAATCGAAGTGTGAATCACTGAGGAAATAAACATGTTTAAATCCTCTCCTAACAATTACCCATCCTGGTGCTGAGGATGAGCACCTTTTTGGAGAGCCTCTTGGTTGCAATTTGTACTAAGGCTTTATTTTTTGAAGGAAGAAAGATAAAAGCCTGTTCCGAGATTTAAAACAACTGAAATGTCCTGGAGAGTTGATTGCTTGCTTGGAGGGTTTTGTTTTGTTTTTGTGATAAATCTTTAGCCCAAGCTAGACCAAGAGGATCAAACTTGTGATCTTCACAGCTGTGCCTTCCAAGTGATAGCAATTTTCATTTGCATTATAACAGTAGAACCTAAGGAGAAATGCTATATTGAGTCTATGTATGTGCCAAGGAGTGTCTCAGAGTCTTGTTTATTATCTTATCTGGGTTACAAGTCAGGATTGGGACTCAGATTCTGAATCTTTGAGTTTTGTAGCATATGTATACAATATATCTCGATGCTTTTGGAAATATAGAAAGTGTAATTTGATTTGTTTTGTCATTGTGCTGAAAACAATCTCATGGAGAGTATTTTGCCTTTTCACACAGGGTATCGGTACAGCCATTGGAGAGCTGCCTCCATATTTCATGGCCAGGGCAGCTCGTCTCTCAGGAGCTGAACCAGATGATGAAGAGTATCAGGAATTTGAAGAAATGCTGGAACATGCAGAGAGTGCACAAGTAAGAACAGTATGGGGAAATGGAATTCTAATCCCTGACTCAACTGTTATTCAGGTAGAATGGTTAATAGTAGCTGAATGGAAGAAAACTGCCAAAATGAAAACAAAACGAAATATGGTCTGGGACAGAATATGCAGAAACACTGAAAGTGTAAACTGATGAATATGGCCTGGGAGACTGGGTTCCTGATAGGTTTGCACAGCATGCATGTGGGCTCTGTTCTTAATACATTGAGGAAGGGGAAAAGCCTAGACACACCCTTTGTCAGTGGTTTTTTTTCCAAACAATTAGCAAAAAGATAAAAAGCCACTTTCATCACCCCCAGAAACTGATAAATGTCACCTCTTTGCTTCAAAAAGATTGTGTATGTGCGTGCACACATATGCTCACACTCACCCCAGTCCTTGTATGTTACTAGTTGGGTTGGGTTTGTCCTGATAAAGTATAGTTTTGTAGCCTAAGATGTCCTTGAACTCATAAGGGTTGGTACAGTACTACAACCAACTCTGGCTGTCTCTATGGTAGCCATTTCCTCCTGAAAAACAGCCTTGGCACTTCATCCTCATGGGAAAACACACAATCATGTTTAAAGCAATTCAGATTAGTCCTTCTTTACCTTCGAATGTTCTGTAGAGTATCATCAGAATGGACAGGATAAGGCAGATCAGTAAAAAACTAAATTCCAGGCTTAGGCAAGCTGCGGTAGTTGATGAAAGCTCTTTCCCCAAGACAGCCTGTGTGGCAATCTCAGTGTTGCTGGGTGGTGGTTTCCCTCAGAGGAGACTGCCTCACAACACTGGTGAATGTTAAGGCTGGCCTTCAAAAACACTGCAGACAACACTGCGGTGGCCACTGTGGAAAGTGAGCTCTCCTTGCTCCCTCCCTCTAGGGTTGTGTCTGACAAGCCTTGGATGGCTGAGGTTGGGAGCTTTGGTCATTTTTAATAGATGGAAACAGAAACTTAATAAAATAATCTTGTCTCCAAAAGAACATCAAACAGGAGAAACATGAGAGAAACTCAGAAATCGTTTGATATACTTGATTTTGGAAGGCGTTTTCAGGTGTATCCAAAAGGCTTCTGTTGTTGGCATTGGGAGTGGCGACGCCCTTCTGGGTCTTTCGGTTTTTTACATTTATTTAAGTTAGGGTGGGAATGACACATGTCATTGTGTCCCTGTGGAGATCAAAGGGCAGCTTCCACTGTGTGGGTCCAGGAGCTCAAACTCGGGTCCTCAGGCTTGGTAGCAAGCACCGTTGCTGAGCCCTCTCACTCTCCCAAGAAAGGGTCTCTTACTTGTCCTGGAACTCTAAATTGGGAGGCCAGTGAGCCCCAGGCTCCACCTGTCTGCACCTCCCCAGCACTGGGATTACAGATATGTACCAACCCCCTTAGCTTTCACGTGGATGCTGGGGATCCTCGTGCTTGCAGCAAGTGCTTTGCCGGCTTTACCAGTTGAGCTATCTCCTCATCTCTGGGTTACGTTAAAGTAGGAATTGTTTTATTGTCAGTTATCTGATTAACTGAATAACACAATCACCCTGTTAGTAGTTAATGGCTCTGAATAAGAACTCCTATCTATCCTGCTCATGGACACGTTGAGTGTCTTGTCTCAGTGGATACATTTCAAAGATGGTGTTCCTACCACTCCCGACATCAGCTAGACCAGCAGACTTTATGACTCATTTCATTCTTGGCAGTTTTTTTATTCGTGGATAATGCATTCCATAAGCTTACTGCCCTTAAAAAGCTCAATTTCAAAAGCTCAGGCCTGCAATATGATGAAGTAAGACAGCAGTCATACTTTGTCTTTTGTCTATAATTGGAGTTCTTGAAGATTCCAACCTACCTAGTGGGAGAGTGCTAATCTTTTCCTGCTTCTCGTATGGTCTTGATTATTTGTGTTACTTTTAATCAGGTCTTTTCTAATTTGACTTCATCTATCCTAGATAATATCTATCATCTTATTAGAGGAGATGGCACATAATACCTCTGATAATTATGAAGTTTGGGCTCTTCTAATACTTTTTGGCTTTATGTCAGGGATTACAAACATGATTTTAGGATAAACTATACTTCATATTTACTTATCTTGAAAATGAAGAAAGCAAACTATAGGCATTCTATTTCCTGTCCTTTAAAGCAGAAATTATATACCTATACGATCTGCTTCTTGCAGTGCTGAAGGTTGAATCCAGGGCCTTGTTTGCTGTTGGACGGACTCTGAGCTCCATGCCAGCTGTATAGCCTTGTGCTCTTTAAGTGCACTCTGCTTAAGATGCTTACTCAAATGAAGTTATAGATGTTGTCAGTTGCCATACAAACTAGAAAATAATCTTGTAAAATAGTAAGAAAAATATTAGCTTTAACATGATAACTGCTTTTTTTTTCATTAATTTATTTCTAAGATCAATAAAATCCTGTGTATTAAAGATGGGGCTAAAGAAGGGTGGAGCTGGGAGGGGAAGAGGGATGGGGCTACAACCAGGTGTGAAGTGAATAAAAATAAATTAATTTTTAAAAACCCTGTGAATAGTTGAATAAGTCACCTTGCCACACTGAACTAAAAGTTGTATAACTTTGAGATTCAGCAGGTTACTCTCACCCACATTGACTGCCTATAGGTGTTTGAATGTGGAAATAGACACATAGTTGCCGGTGTGTCGAGCTTTTTGGTGAATTTGTGCATCTGTTTTCTGGACAGCTGTACACAGATGCAGTATGGAGCATTCTTTATTCCTTTAACCCAGCTGGCTTTAGTGCGTATGGTATCAGTGGACACATCTGGATTTCCCATCTCCTTCATGACTAATTTCCAGATTTCTTTGAGTGTATGAAGGCCAGGCTTCCTGAAGCCGACTTCGTGTTTTGTGACTGTTGATTATATGTTCTCAGATCACCATCTTGTTGATGGCAGAATAGCTCTTTTTGTCCCCCTTCCTGTGGGAGCCATTCTGCTAGGCACAAGGGATTCTGGTTTTTTTTTTTTTTTTTTTTTTTTTAAGTAGGCACAAATTTGACTGTTTTACCCAGATTGGACACAAACCCTGGGTCCCTCACTGGGTAGCCCTAGTAGGCTTTGAACCTGCTGTCTTCCTTCCTCAGACTCCTGAGTAGCTGGGATTACAACCTGTTCCAGCAGCCTGGCTTCCAGGGGATTTAATTTTGTCTCAGACTGTGGCTAAGTAGCTATAAATGGCATGTTCAAGACATGTTAGCCTGGTATACCTTTCATAGTGCCTTCTGGGTAGTGGTTTAAAAGTTCTTTAGTAATCACGGCAGAATGATTACATTGGGCTAGAATTTGCTCATATAGATAAATGTAAAACTTGTAGTTTGATAGGCGCAGTAAACAGAAAAGTGGAGCAAGCATAATGAAAACAATAAATCAAGTAAAATTAATGACTACAAATTATTACTTAAAGGTTGTCTGAAATAGTTTTAATTTTTTTTTTAATTCTTGAAGGTAAAGTTCTTTAGTGGCATAAATTTATCAGCGGGAAGTCTAAATAAATCACATGCACACTCACACAAAACCTTGGCACCAGCTGCTTTCCCGTGTGCTCTCCAAGTGGGTTAAAGGGGACATGTAGATTTTACTAAGAAATTGTTGCTCAGTAACAGTGTTCCCACTATGTATTTACTTAAATCCTACTTCTGACTAATGTTTAATTTCATGTAATAGCTGTTTTGAGAGAAAGAACAATCATAAGTGTTGATTTATTTTCCAATTCCTAATAATTACCTCATTTATTTTGTGAGTACTGTGTTGAGATTAGCCAGTATTTTTCCACTAAGCTGACTTCCTTTTGCTCTTGACTTTCTGTCCTGTTCTTTCTCTTTATCTGTGGGAGACAGGCATGAGTAAGTGTAGCTTCTTATGGTCTTGAACTTTCAGTGTTTCAGAAGTTCTAAGCTAGCCTGGTAATGTTGGTCTGTAACCCTGCTAGTTTTGGGGAGACTAAGGCAAAAGGACACAAGTTCAAGGCCAACCTAGTCATCTTAGTGAGATCCCCATCTTCAAATAAAAACTCGGGCGGGGAGGGGTGCTACTTGCCACACAAGAACAAAGGTCTGTGCTAGGTGCCAGTTCCCTCCTCTCCTGCTATACTCTAGATGGCTATGGGCTGAGCGCAGTTTCAGGCAAGATTTCATCACTCTGTGGGCCCACCCTCTCTTTGTTCCTGGCATCTCTGTAGCTTGTTCTGTAATTATTTATTTTTATTATATAGGTATTTTGCCTCCATGTATTCTGTGTACCACGTGGATGCCAGGTACCCAGAAAGGCCAGAAGAGGACATTAGATTCCCTGGAATTCAAGTTACAAAATATTTTGGGGGGGTTGGGAATTTAGCTCACTGGGAGAGCAATTGCCTAGCAAGGGCAAGGTTCTGTTCAGTCCTCAGCTCTGGGTAAGGGGGAAAAAGACATTCTTTGTTTTTCAGATTTTTGAGGTGCATTAAGTATACCTTTAAAAAAAGCAGCTTGATGTGCTGAGTGGGTGCTAGGGATTGAACCCGGGTCCTCTGAGGGAGTAAGCACTGAGCCATCTCTCCAAACCCCAAATGTAATCTTCTTGTCATCCTCATAGTTGCTTCAAGTTAGAGTCTGACTTGTTTAACTGGGTGGGACTAGAAAGGGCTCTGTAGTTGAGAGCACTCACCTCTCCCAGTTCCGAGATCACTTCCTGATACCACAGGACTGCTAATAACCGTCTACAACTCCAGTTTCAGGAGATCTGACACCCTCATCGTCTGGCTTCCTCAGGCCCTGTGTGCAAGTAGTACACAGATGTACATGCAGGCAAAACTCTCCTCCCAACATACACATATATGCATGGTCACATGTGCTGTAATCCCAACTTTCTGGAAGCTGAAGTGAGTTGCAAATTTGAAGTCTACCTGTGATACAGAATGACAACCTGTTTAAAATAAATCAATGTATTTTTAAATAGAGGGTGATTCCATGGTTAAGAGCACTGGCTGCTGTTTCTGAGAACCCAGCTTTAATTTCCAGCACCCACACAGTAGTTCACAGCCTTTAACTCTAGTTCCAGGGTATTCAATCAATACCTTCTTCTGGCCTCTGAGTCACCTGGCACACGAGTGGTGCACAGAAATACAGGAGAACTGGAAAAATGGGTCAGTGTTGAAGAGCACAGATTACTCCTTCAAGAGGACCCAAGTTCAGTTCCCAGTGCACACACTGTGGCTCACAGCCATCTGTAACTCCAGGTCCTGTGCATCCAACACCCTCTTCTAGCCTCTTCGGTTACCAGACAGAAAGGTGCTGCACACATACATACACTCGGGCAAAACACACACGTAACATAAAGTAGAGAGATGCATGCCAGCAAAAAATAATAAAACTTGAAAATAATAGCAGAATAATGTCTCCATCCCTTGAGTTTTCCCCTTGCCTTCCCTCTCCAGTGATGCTCTGAGGGTGATTCACTTCCAGCATCTTCACCACCTCCCTGCTCCTTGGCTTCTGAATGACTGGTTCAAGCTCAATGCCTACTTAACATTAATAGTGGTTTCCTAATTGGCTTGTTCTTTACTAATTTTCACCGTAATTTTTTCCCACACTGTACAAAGAAAAATACTTCTCTGAGCAGTGCCCTGCTCACAGAATTCTGCTGCTCAGGGATAGAGATGGAACTCAGTCAGCAGAGCGCTTACCTAATGCTTATACAAGACACCTGCAAGCCGTCACACAGGTGGGAACAGGAAGCTCAGACACCGCATAAAGCTTGAGACAGCCAGAGCAGTGTGGGTAGCGAGTCCTTTTTCAAGAGAAAAAAGAACTTGACTATCCAGAAATATTTGCCTTTTGTTCAAATTGTACAGTGTGAAATGCAGACTGTGTAGCCCTTGACTTGGCTCAAACCCACAGAAACAGTCTAATGGCTCTTTAACAGTTTTGTCTATGCTGCACTGATGTTTGTGCTGTTGTCGTTGTTTAAGTCCAGAACTTGCTGCTCTCAGTAAAGAAAACGTGATAATTTCTGAAACTTGTAAAAAGCTTACCACTGCTCTGATAAATTAGAATAATTCACTTCCTTCCCTGCTGTGTGATGTGGCTCTTTCTCTGCAGCTGTGTGTGACCTGGTGCCCCCGCCCCGGCTTACCCATCAGGTTTCTGTGCCGTGGCTTCTTTGGGCTTTCATGTATGATTGCTAGGTCAGTTGACTGGAAATTTTTGTTTGAGTCAGGGTCTCACTGTGTAGGTCTGGAACTCACTGTGTAGACTGAGGTGGCCTTGAATTCACAGAGATCCATCTGCCTCTGCCCCTGCCCTACAATGCTGGGATTAAAAGTCTGAATCACCATGCCAGGCAATTGATTGTTGTCCTGCATAGCCCAGGACAAGTTCCCAAGCCTTGACAGTACTGGCATTTGCCCCCATGCCTGGCTAGGGCTAGGGCTTTCCTTCCTGAAATATTTTCTAAATTTTATTTTTAGGGATTTTTAAAATATGTATTTGTGTTTTATCTGCTTGCATATATGTGTGCCATTTGTGTGCCTGATGTCCTCAGAAGGTAGAAAAGGTCTTTGTACCTCTTGGAACCTTATGGCTGGTTGTGAGCCATCATGAGGGTCCTGGGAGTCAAACCCAGATCCTCTGGAAGAGCAGCCAGTGCTCTTGGCTGCTGAGCCATCTCACCAGCCTCTGGCAGTTTTAATTCATATTGAATAAAACAACTTTTGTAGTTTAATGATAGTGTCCTTAAGCATGCTCCAGGGTCCTATTTTAGTCATTATCCTCACCCTAATTTCTTACAGTAATTTGTTGGATTCTGTAAGTCACATGACCAAAAACAAGGAGGAATTGAAGACATAGTAGAGGGGAGGGGTTGTAGTTCAGTGGGAGAGCAGTTGCCAGGCCTGTGCAAGGGAGAGTTTGAAACTCAAGGTAGCTCATTTTCTTGATGTGTTCAAAGATTATTTTATCAGCTACAACAGAGGAAGTGGAACAGAAGTCAGGCCTTGTTGTATTACTTTTGTGT
This sequence comes from Psammomys obesus, assembly GCF_907164565.1. Classification (NCBI taxonomy): domain Eukaryota; kingdom Metazoa; phylum Chordata; class Mammalia; order Rodentia; family Muridae; genus Psammomys; species Psammomys obesus. Next base: position 11,511,351 of record NW_026595981.1, on the reverse strand, counting down.
GTGTAGCTGACACAGTGGAACAGGAAGGTTGTCCATATTTACTTAGAAGAGTATGTTTTGGGTAAGATTGTTGTCTATCAGATTGCCTAATACCATCTGTTCCAGTGAGCTGCCATTTGCATATTTCTTCATGCTAGATTGCTGACTTTGTAAAGTTTGCTGGTTTATGTATTTGTTTGGTATTGTGCTGTGTTGCTGTTTTGTATTCTTGTTATTAGAAATTTGAAAGTCCTAACATCAACTTTTAGTAGAATGCTATTTGGTTTCTCTACTTATTCTATTTAGTTTGTCTTTCTTTGGGTACCGCTCATGAGTCTTCACCTCTCCCTGCCCTGCAGAGTAAACCTGAGGCTAGGCATATTTTCACCACTAAACTACATTCCTGGTCCTTGTATTTCGTTTTGGGTTGGGTTTGGTTTTGAGGCAGTGTCTTAGCTCAGTGGTCCACCTGTCATCCGGCCTCGGCCTCAGCAGGAGGGATTAGATGCCTCTGCCACTAGCCCAGACTCGCTAAACCACTTATGTCCGGCATCTCTTTAAAGACTACTTTGGAGTTTTTAGATTTGTCTTATTTCAAGAGAATGTTCTTTTTAAGCTGGCAGTGTTTACATTAACTAATATTTACACTTAATCTATGTATTAAACTAAATGCCTAGACTAGAGAGATGGCTCAGTGGTTGAGAGCACTGGCTGCTCTTCCAGAGGACCCAGGTTCAATTCCCGGCAACCACAAACTGTCGGCAGCTCACAAACTGTCGGTAATTCCAGTTTCAGGGGATCCAGCACCTTCACACAAACATACATGCAACATGAAATAAATGAACATGAAATAAAATGAATCATTAAAAAGTAAATGCCCATATTAACTACAACTTGTAGTTTTTTCCTTACTAGTTTGTATTAAATTTAAGACTAAAAGAATTGTTTTGCCTAATAACATTTTTATTCTTTCAGAAATTTCAAGTTACTCACATTAATGGGGGAAAAAAACAAAAACCAACCTTAAAACCAAAGCTTATCACTTGTGTTGACAAACACTCTCATAATTCATGCCTTTTCTTTTTAGACAGTGAGAGACGTTTTTTCTTTCAAAAAACAAGGTATAAATGAAGGGTTCTTTGGACTTTCTGTTGATAATGATAGAATATTTGTTTCATCGTTTGAGTTTGGAGATCATGGGAAAGCGTTTGACAGTGGTTATGAGACACTCAGCCCGAGCGCTTCAGCATTCTGTTTCTGTTCTGTTGGGCACATTTTCCCGGGGAGTGTTTGCAGTTGTGTTCACCATGTCATCGCCTGCCGCCTTCCCCCCGTGAAGACTCTGTTCTTCCTCATACGAAGATTTAGGAAGGAGCTCATGGTATAGATGATCCGAAACTAAACAGGGGTCATTCTCATATGTTTTTAATGTCATTTGTTGCTGGGACCTGTTTTTGACTCTGTTGAACCCTTTTGCTGGTTGTGGTTTGTCTGGCCATCACATGACTTCTCTGAAAATTCCCCCTCCCCTTCATTTCCAGTAAACTGTTTGAGCAGGCATGAGTCAGAGTGAAACCAGCTTCCCTGTGACCACAGGGCTTGTTAAAGAATTTGTCAACGTGGACTGGGGGGGGGGGGTTGCAGCAACTACTACAGTTTGTGTTGTGTCAGGGGTTCCTGGGAAAAGCTTCCTCCTTTCAGGATCTCCTGCTTATTTGCATTGAGTTAAACTGACGAAGTATTAGAAATGTTCGTTTAAGGCTCATCATCATTAAAGGCTTTGTCATAGCTACCAAGCCTTTCATAGATCTCCTTTCAGATCCAACCAACCACACCCAGTAACATTTAGAGTTTCGTTGTTTAAGATTGTTTTTTTAAGTGTGAGTGTTTGCATGTATGTATGGGCACCTCATTCATGAGCAGGTCAGAATAGGTTGCTGGGTCCCTGGAACTCGAGTCATCAGTGGGTATGAGCCACCATATGTGTGCTGGAAATTGAACCCGGATCTTCTGCTAAAGGAAGAACAGCCAGTATTCTTAACTGCTGAGCCATCTCCCTTAAGTGGTCTTTTAAAGAGATTCTTTTATAGAATATCTCAACTATTGGGAGAGTTAAGTTGAGTACCAAAGGCTATTGCATTTAATTCAGCAAGAAAAGGTAACAGTGGGGACCTAGAGAGATGGCTCGGTGATTAAGAGCACTTGCTGCCGCTCTTCCAGAAGGACCTGGATTCAATGGCTGGCACTCACCTGTCAACTCACAGCTGTCTGTAATTTCTAGGAGATTCAACAGAGGCTCTTGGTTCATACATGGTACACAGACATTCATGTAGGCAAAACACCCATACACCAAATTAATGTGCAGTAGTTGTCACTTGGGCACTCAGCATGACTTAGAATTTTTCGTGGCTGCTTTTATTTGTTGTCTCAGGGAACTTTGTTCTTTGGCCACTCCCATTCCCAGATTTGACCCTTTCTTGGTTTTCTGACTCTTCTTGTATTCATTGGTACATTAACAGAACAGGAAGGATAGGTGTGACACATTCAGGCCACTGGGAAGGTTGTCTGCTCCTGGCATATTCCTCAGTCCATTTCTTTTCTGTGTGCTAGTTTATGAATTTTGTTTTGATTTGGGTGCGTTGTTATTATTTAGTGTGTATTTTGTTTTAGTTTCCTTTTTTTACTCATGGGGGCAGAGACACATGTTTGTATCAGCATATGTGCAGCAGTGAAAAGACAACTCTTGTTCCACAGTGGGATGCTGGGATTGAACTCAGGTTACTAGGTTTATGCAGCAAAGACTTTTACACACTGAATCATCTCACTAGCTTGTTTTGTTTTTTTGAAACTTGGTTTCATTTAGCCCTATGCCAGGATTACATGAATTTACCACCATGCTTGGCTTCCATGTTCACTTCAGATTTTAACCTTCAGACTCATTCATTCATTCATTCATTTATTTGTTTGTTTATATGTGTGTGCACATGTGTGCTCAGGTGCTGGAGAAGGCCAGAAGAGAGTGTTGGATCCCCTGGAATTGGAGATACAGGCAATTGTGAATCTCATGCCCAACATGGGAGCTGGGAATTAAACTCTGGTCCTCTGGAAGAGCAGCAAGTGCTCTTAACCACTGAGCTACTCTCCAGCCTCCAACCCCCAACTTTCTTATTGAAATAGAATAAAAACATCTAAATCCAAGCTCCTAATAATTTTTTCTGCTTACTTTTTACAACAAAATATACTCAAGAAGAAAATGTTCTAGAATAGAGAATGCTAGATGTTTAAAATTCTGTTCTAGCTATAATCCTTAACTCTCAGGATGAATTTGTTTATTTTTAATCTGTTTTAATGGAGAAGCAATTCTAATTGAAACCATCTGATTTTCAAATAAAGTAAGTTAATACAACCCAGTCAGTAAGAAAGCACAGTAAGTAATATTTAAGGTTTCCCTCTTAGTTTGCTTTGGAAATTGGAGTGGTGTGGTTTTGTTTTGTTTTGTTTTGTGTCTGCTTTGTTCTCTTCATCTCCACACCTGTTTACGGATATGAGGGAAATCAGCAGTGAGGAAGCATTAGGCTACTTTACAGATGGTTTTGTGTTTCAAACTCCTTTTGCAAAAATGCCTCTAGAAAGTTCTGTTTAGTTGAAACTTGGACTATCAGACTGTGTGTGGCTGTGTGATTTCGCTAATAGGTTTTTTTCATCAGTACCATACTGCTGATGAATGCAAGCCCCCTCTCTGCTTTAATTGCTAAGCACTCGTGGGAGTTGTGGCTCAGGATCAGAATTCAATGGTTGGAGAACAGTGGAATAGTTATTAACGCCCATTTCCTATGGCAGAGCTGTGTTGCTTTCCAACCAGTCAGGGTTGATCTGTTCTGAGACATCTAGAGGTTTTTTGGATTTGTTTTGTTTTGTTTTTGTTTGTTTGTTTTGTTAGGCATGTTAGTTAGGAAATTTGATTATTTGCGTTCTTTCCATTTTTTTCTCTTTTGCCTCTTGACGTGTAAAAGCACCGCTGTCCTGATTTTAAACTGAAGCGCTCTGTGCAGTCTCTGCGTTTCATCTCCAGCAGACACACACTGGGACGTGGGACTGGAGACTCCAGTGTAGTAGCGTTTTCATCTGTGACAGACCCTGTATACGACAGCATCCCATAAGATTGTATAGCCAGTGTGTGTTTTAGTTAACATATAAGTAATTGTATAAAATAATGCGTTCATTACTTTTATCTACTCTTTGGGTATTTGAGACAAGGTCTTGCTGTGTAGCCTCATGCTGGCCTCACTTAATAGTCCTCCTGCCTCAGTTTTCCATAGACCCCCGGCTTCTGCTTCATATGTGCTGAGATTAGATCTGTATACTGGTAGGCTCAATATCCTTACTCTGTCTATTTTGTGACTTAGTTTTCATAGCTTTAATTTATTTTAATCTAATAGTAAGTTTAATTTAGTTTAAATATTTAATTTGAGCTCATCTGAACAATTATGACCTTTCCCCCACTGCCTGGCTGTTAGAGTTATATATTGTCATAGAAGATTCATTGGTTGCTTTTGAGACAGGGCTTCTTTATGTAGTCCAGGCTGGTTGTGTACCTGCAATCCTCCGCCTTAACCTCTGGAAGATCAAGATTACAACTATACATCCTACCATACCCAGCCACTTTGTGTGTGTGTGGATTTTTTTACATTCCAACTTGAATATGAGAACTTAATTCACTTATAACAAAAGCAACAACAACACAGCTACTTTAGGGCCAGTGAACTGGATCAGCAGGTACAGGAGCTTCCTCCAAAGCCTGAAGATCTGAGCCACATCACTAGGACCCACATGGTAGGAGCCATCTTCTCTAGCCCCACTTTTTTAAGATTTACTTTATTTTATTAATGTGTACTTGAGTGTATATATTCACATGTATCCATGGTGAATACATATTTTTAAGATTTATTTTACCTTTATTAATGTGTATTTGAGTATATATATTTACATGCGTCCATGGTACATGGAAGTCAGTAGCAGGTATTGGATCCCCTGGAGCTGAAGTTTATATAGGAGGTTATGGGTTGTTCAGCATGGGTTCAGGAAAATGAGCTCTGTTCGTCTGAAAGAGTGCAAGCTTTCTTAACCTGAGCCATCTCTCCAGCCTCTCAGGCTCACATTTAAAACACTAAAAATGGCCTGTGCTAGGCGAGGTGGTGCGCATCTTTAATCCCAGCACGCAGGAGACAGAGGAAAACAGATCTCTGTGAGTTTGAGGCTCACTGGGTCTACACGGGCAGTTCCAGCCAGGGTTACATAGTGAGACCCAGTTTCAAAGTAACAATACAACAAAACAAAAAGAGTATTAAGTTAGAGTAAGCCAGGCATGGGAAGTACAGTCCTGTGACCCATACTTCTAAGGTGATACGTGAGGATCAAAAGTTCTAGACAAGTTTGGGTTATGTGGTAGAACTGTCTAAAATAACAACAATAGTATTGTGGAATTATTTTTATACGTGGTTTGTTTGTTTTTTTGTTTTTGTTTTGTTTTTTTCTAAGACAGGCTCTGTCTGTGTAGCCCTGGCTGTCCTGAAACTCAATCTGTAGACCAGGCTGGCCTCAAACTCAGAGCTCCACCTGCCTCTGCCTCCCGAGTATAAGGATTAAAGGCGTGTTGCCACCACCACATATTAGTCACAATTATTTCAAACTGACAATAACCTTAGTGTTGTGTCAACAGTAGAATAAATTGTGGTGTGTTCATACAATAAAATAATGCATGTCAGTTGGGTTAGTCCACATAAGCAGCATGGAAGAAACAAGTAGATGGAATATTGAGTTACAGAAGACAGAGCTGCAAGAGGACATACTGTGCATATAAAGCTCAAAAAAAAGGAAAAGCTAGTCTGTAGCCCTAAACGTTCAGGAGGGTGATTACTCTAGTGAAAGGGGTGACTTCTAAGACCTCTATCTCAGCAGTAGTTAATATTTGTATTTTTATAAGATCCATCAAAATGTGTACTTTGAAGTTGTATAGTGTGTATATGTTGTGTCTCGGTTTTGAGCCAGTCCCAGCACTCAGAAGGCAGAAGCAGGCAGATCTCTGATTTCAAGGCTAGCCTGATCTATTTAGAGATTCAGGGCAACCAGAACTACCTATAGAGACCTGTCTCAAAAAATAATGTATGTGTGTGTGCAAGGGTCAGAGGACGACATCAGCTGTCCTGGCTCTATGGCTTCAGCCCTGTTCCTTTTGGACAAGGTCTCTCCCTGAATCTGGAGCTAGACTGGAGAGCAGCAAGCCCCAGTGATCCACCTTCTTCCACAGCACAAGGGTTATAAGTGTGCATGGCTTTTTAGAGCCTAGGATTTGAACTCCTGTCTTGATCAGTGAGTACTCAGAGCTTCTGAGAAGTCCTCAGGCCCAGTACTTGAGTTTGAAAAATATTTGAGCTGCCGATTCCTGCACAAAAGTAAATTTAGTGACAGATATCTGTATACCAAGAAATCCACTGAAGCCTGATTTTGACTCAAAATAAATGTCTTCCTAGTTTTAGCTCTCTGAAATGTTTGTTCTTCATTGTAAATCACACATAACATTTTTTCATTTTTTTTAAATAGGATCTCCCTAAACACCACTATTACAGTGTATACCACCACATCTGCCTTCACACGTACTTTGGCGCATTTATTTATTTATTTATTTGTTCATGCATTTATTGGTAGGGAGGGTGCATACATGCCACAACTGACGTGGAGACCAGAGGACAACTTGCATGAGTTGGTTTTCTCCTTCCATCATTTGGGTTCTGGGGAGTCAATGGTAGGTTGTCTCTTGGCCACACTTACTTTATCCACTGAGCTATCTCACAGGTTTCATACATATTTTACTTTCAGAGAAATTTTTTAAAAAATTGATCAATTTTATATATTATTTGAGGTATAATTTGGGTGAAGAGCCATGAAACCCACTATAGGTTGAGGTTCCGTCATTGATACTTATTTAGGTAGATTTTGTTTTGTTTTGTTTTGTTTTGTTTTTGGCTAAAGCCCTCAATACTGAAATGTACTGTGCTTTGCATTCCAGAGCCTACAAATGTAACTGAAGTAAATGTCTATAGAAATAGTATTGTAGCAGAATAACACAAGCAGGGTGAGTTATACACAGACTTTGTTTAGCTTATAGTTCTGTAGGTGGGGGTGTTCAAGCCATGTGGGCCATGCCTACGGGGCCTCCTTGTCACATGAGAATATGTTAGAGTATATCAGATGGTAAAAGGGGGGGAAGGACCAAGTGGTTGGCCCTCAGTACATAAAAGTAATAATGTATAGACTGTGCAGGCTGTATTTATATATTTAGGGATATATATGAGTATTGCATAAAACAAAGAAAAGAAAGCCATAAATTTGAGAGAGAACAAGGGAAGGTACATAGGAAGGATTGGAGAGAGGAAAGAGAAGGGAAGAAAGATATAATTATATTTTAATCTCAAAAAAATATATATTGAAAAGAGTACCTGGAGGTGATACATGCCTTTAATCCCAGTAGAAGCAAATGGATCCCTAAGTTCAAGGCCAACTTGGTCTACAGAATGAGTTCCAGGACAGCCAGGGCCCCACAGAGAAACCCTGTTTCGGGGGGAAAAACACGAGAGCGGGGAGCGGGGAACGAGTACAGCTGCCCTCTTTAGGATGGCTTCACGGAACAGTGCTTTCATAGCCGACCACCTCGTAAAGAGCCCTTCTCGCTACACTCTGGGGATTAAGTTTTCAGCTTATGGTCTGTGGCAAACCATAGCACATGGTGTGTATATATGTCAAATGTGTAATCTTACATTGTTATTCTATTCATTAAGAAGAAGATGTCAGGGACTGGAGAGATAGCTCAGTAGTTATTTAAAAGCATGAGCTCTTTCTCCAGAGGACCTGGATTCAGATTCCCAGCACCTACATGACAGCTCACCGTTAACCGTTAGTTAACTCTGATGCTAGAGAAATCAGGCACACAAGGGGCATGCATTGAAAGCACCCATGTTAAAAAAAAAATAATAAAGTTTTATTTTGTTTTATATATATGAAGATGCCATTGCAACCAAGCTTTTCACAGTGAAACTGTGAATTTCACTGTACAACAATGAATATGAATAAGAATATAGCAATATGAATAAGAACACAATCTGGATTTTTCAGTTTTTTTGTTTTTGGCCTTTGATTTTTTGAGATAGGGTTTCTCTGTGTAGCCTTGGCTGTCCTGGACTTGCTTTGTAGGCCAGGCTTTGCAGTGGTCTCTCTGCCTCTGCCTCCTTGAGTGCTGGGATTAAAGACATGTGCCACCATGGCTGCCTGGTTTTTCAAATTTATAGTTAACATTCAGTTTTAATCCCTTAATCAATCTAAGTGTGCGTGCATGTGTGCCTGTGCGTGCATGTGTGTATGTGTTTGCCTCTTCTTCCTGAGTACTGGGACTAAGACCTGCATTACCACACCCAGGTCATTCTGTAGTTTCTAATAATGACGTTTTTATATCGTTTTTAAGAATCCAAGAACACTGTTAAATCAGAATGAGTTTTAGCATGTAATTGGCTAAGAAGGCAGGGAGGGGCTGGAGAGATGGTTCCCTTCCAGAGGACCGAGTTCAGTTCCCAGCACCCTCATCAGGTGGCTTATACTTTAGCGCCAGGCGACCTAACACCGTCTTCTGTCCTGTCACTTGTACACATTCACATGCGGAAACACACACATACACATAATTAAAAAACAGTAAAAATGAGGGAGAAACTCAGTGTTCACCCCCACAGGGCTGGCCTGGGGAAGCTGGAAGAAAGGCCCCCAAGCACCTACTGCAGGTGCTACTATACTGGACAAATGTGTGAGGGAGAGCTGGGAAAGATGGAGTATTCTGTGAAGAGAGCGAGTAGAAAGCAAAGGGATTCATACACTGTGGAGAAAGGTGGAACTGGAAAATTGATGTTGGTGAGAAACAATTGAATATGAGGAGGGCCATGGTGAGGTCCTGGCCTGGACTACCACAAAGGGTCGTGTCTCGGTCCCTGGTCCTATGGCAGCTGGGGTCTGTGTTGATGTCCCAGGCCCATGTTACCACCAAAGGCCATGCAGATACCCCTGGTCTGGACTGCTGCCTGAGGCACTTGTTGAGGTGGCCCTGCCCCTTTACTGCCCACCACAGTTGGGAGAGTTGGCCCCACTTCTTCCTCGGCAGCACCATAGGGCAGATCCTGATTTGGGGTGGGAGGGGTGAAGCAGCCCCCAGGGCACGAGCACTGAAGAGCTGGCCCCACCCTTGGTTATCTGTGGGTGGCTCAGCACCCCACAGACGTGCCCTCTCCACCCCCTTGTCCCTCTCGACCTGTGGCAGGTAACCCCTGAGGTCATGAGAGCAGGAGAGCTGACCCTGCCTCTTATATGAGATAGCTCAGGCAGTGCCCAGGAGTTCGCCTGGTGGTGCAGACACAGGAGAGCTGGTGGGCTGACCAACTCAGCTACCTCCCAGGCCCAGATCCAGGGCTATGAGTTGGCCTGCGCCATCTATGGTCTGCTGGGGCGCATGAAAGGGCTGGTCGTGCAGATTCAAAGCTTCGGGATCTCCATGACACAGAGCAAAAACAGGCTATCAGAGGAGTCCAGTAAGGATTCAGTATTGATGGTGTAGCAGAAGCCAGAGGCTTCAAACCAGACCAGTGACTCATTGCAGTCAACATTTGCAAGTAAAGATTGTGGACATAGGGTGTGACACACTACAGCTTCCACGAATTTTTTTTTCTTTTTATTTCTTATTTGCTTTTGTGGGGGAGGTTGTAAGGGCAGAGGGCAGATACAAAGGTACAAGGAAAGATGAGTGGGATTGGGGTACATGATGTGAAATTCACAAAGAATCAATAAAAAGTTAAAACAGATAATAAAAATAAATCTTTAAGGCCAGGTGGCAGCGGCGCAGGCCTTTAATACCAGCACTTGGGAGGCAGAGACAGATGGATTTCTGTGAGTTCAAGGCCAGAAAGGGCTTCTTGGAGAAACCCTGTCTTAAAAACAAAACAAAAACAAAAAGAAGTGAATAAATAAATAAGTCTTTACAAAGCAGGCAGGTTAGGGCTGGAAAGATGGCTCAGCAGTTAAGAGCATTTGCTGCTCTTTCAGGGCACCCAGGTTCAATCTTCTGCACCCACCATTTGTTCCAGAGGATCCAGTGCCAACTTCTAGCATCCATGGACACCAGAAACATGTGTGGGGCATTGACATACATGCAGGCAGAACACATTTTTTTTTAAATTTAATTAAAAGAAAATGTGGGCTAGGGTCAAAGATTAACATTTTGCTGGTTACAGATAGCCCTGAAGTTTCTCCTTTCTATAATCCTAAATCCCTGTTTTAGAGGAAATATAAAGCATCAGTGAAATATTATGATTTACGGGTTTTTTTTCTTTCCTCTATTTGTTCCTGAAGCCTCTGGTGATAGAAATGGCTATCCTTTCTTTTTCTGTTTCCTTACAGCGTTGGAGAATATGTTGGTCATATCTTTAGCTGTTTCAAAAGTGCAACTGGATAGACGTACAGACGTACAGCCACTGTGCTTGAGGCTGGAACTTTCCTTATTGGGTTTATAACTGAGAAAACCAGAAAATGGTACATGTTACTAATTATGAATGTGTGTTACCTATTTAAGTAGGGCTAGAAAATGAACGTGTCCTCTCAGGCACTTAAATTGTGAAATAGATTAAGGTTGTGAAATGTGAAGACAGAGAAATGAAACTATAAAAGGGAATTTGCTTTTTGTTGTACAGATTTTTTTTTTTTTATAAAATGACAATTGTAGAAATAATCAAATTGTACTCTCAACATTGTTCCCACAAATAATACAAGACTATTAAAATGAAATGCTAATTTCTTTTTATATATAACTGGAACATTGAATGCTTAATGTACAAATTTCTTTGGTAATCTTTTCCTTCTGTTTTTATTTTTAAAATATTATTGCTACATATTTTAATTTGGCTTATTCGTTGTACTTGAAGTAAAAGATAGCAACTTTTGTTTAAAATGTTTCTTTTAAAGCTTAGGAACTGAGGATTTTTTTCTGTTGGTGTTAGATGGCATTTCTGGTTTTCTTTTTTAAGATTTATTTATTTATTATGTATACTATGTTCTGTCTGCATGTACACCTGCATGCCAGATCTCATGATAGATGGTTGTGAGCCACCATGTGGTTGCTGGGAATTGAACTCAGGACCTCTGGAAGAGCAGCCAGTGCTCTTAACCTCTGAGCCATCTCTCCAGCCCCACTACAGTGAATTAATTGCCAAATCATATACATACAGTAAAATTGTATGCCCTAAACATGGTGGTTTAGGGCAAGTTAAAATACAAATGTTTTAATTCATGGACAGTATGACTCTAAAATCAATGTGAAAAGAACTGTCAAATAATATAAATAAAACCATCAGGTATTAGTGACACACACCTTTAATCTCAGCATTCAGGAGGTAGAGGCAGGCAGATCTCTAGGAGTTCAAGGTCAACCTGGCCTACAGAGTGAGTTCCAGGACAGCCAAGGCTACAGAGAAAATGTCTCAAACACAAACAAACAAAACAACATCAGCAAAAACCCTTTACTGCCTAGGGGAGACAGCATAATCAGGACCTTGCACTCTAAATGTGCTCACTCCTGTAGTTCCTCAAAGTGGAAGAAACTCAACTTCGTAATAGTAGTGGAAAAATATGTTTGTACTCTTATCTGAGTGAAAATTTATTTTAAAAAAAATCATACGAATGATAGAAAGTACTGAGGACTAGAGAGATGGCTGTGGTTAAGAGCACTGGCTCTCTTGCAGAGGACCCACGTTTGGTTCCTCACACATACATGATGGGCCATCTGTAACTCTGATTTCAGGGAAACTGCTGTCCTTTTTTTGGCCTTTACAGACATTCTATATATTCATGATACACATTCATATGTGTAAGCAAAAACACTCATACACATAAAATAAATACATTTTTAAAATGAGTAAGTAAATAACTTAAAACAACAATAAAAAAAATTCTAGGTATGGTAGCACATGCCTTTAATCCTAGCAGCAGGGAAGAAGAGGCAGGGTGATCTCTGTTGGGTTCTAGACTAGCCGGGGTTATAGAGTGAAGCCCTGTCTCAAATAAATACATGACTTTTAACCTTTATGGCAAAACCTGGCAAAGCAAAATTACATTTGTAATGTAGATCATGTGGGGCGGTAAAATAATGATGTTCCTATTATTAGATTTTTAGATCTAGTATATTTCAGTTGTAGAGTAAAGGAAGGCCATAGGATCAAGCCTTAAGACTACTTCAAATTAAAAATAAAGAAATCCTTTACAACTTTATTGGCTCAGTGAGGAGAGGTTTTCTGTGCAAGCATGAGGACCCTAGTACTGAAAATCATCACCTGAGTAAGAACAAGCATGGCCCCACCTGACTGCAATCCCAGCACTGGGAGACGGAGACAGTAGATCTTAGGACAACAGTGAGCACCCTGTCTCAGTAGTGGTCGCATCATGATGGAGGGAGGTGCCTGCAGCAGGCACCTCCTGACCTACACACACAGGAAAGCATGTGCACACATGCACACTTTATCGTAAGTTTTCTTTGTGTGACTTTTGGAGTTTTGAGACAGGGTTACCCTGTGTAGCCTTGATCGTCCAGATTTGCTTTATAAACCAGGCTAGCCTCGAACTCACCAAGTTCTGGGCTTCCCAGAGTGCTGGGTTAAAGGCATGTGCCACCATGCCTGGCGATTGGTGTGACTTTAAGATTAAAACAAATACAATAACATGTTTATGAACTGTAACCATGAATGCCCTGGTAGTGTAAGATACAAGTATAAAACAGTGCTTTGGCAGGGGAACAGCGGACACAAGAGTCCATAAACTGTGATTCATTCATCTAATTATTTTTGCAATGAACTAGTGCAGATTGCATGTGGACTTCAATCTGTGTTCATGAATCAGTCTGTACATAATTGTAACTTTAATCCTTAGAACAGAGGACCTGAAAACTATTAGAGGAACATAACATTTATGAAACGTCCCTTTAATAGATGACTTTCGCCATTTAAAAAAATAATAAAACTTCCAGCTGGGCATCCCAGGGGTGATGAATGCCTTTAATCCCAGCACTCAGGAGGCAGAGACAGGAATCTCTAAGCTCCAGGTCAGCCAGGGCTACACAAAGAACTCCTATCTCAAAAAGCAACAACAAAAATTCAGGGACAGAAAGATAAGTACTGCTTACTGTCACTTATATGTGAAAGCCAATTGCTGATCTAAAAGAAGACAAGAGAATAATGATCTCATGGGAAGGTAGGGTTAGAGAAATGGAGGTTAACAGGTAAGGGTACAGTAGGGTAAGAGGAATAGAGTTCTGTAGTATGATAGGATAAATGGTTGATAACATAACAATCAGGTGTTTCAAAATGGCTAGTTTAGGCAGAGATGTCTTCATTGTCTTGAAAATCCTGGCTTTCTACCCTGCTGTTATTTGGAGATTGAGTCTGTCAAGTTACAAAAAGGGAAAAGAAAAAGAAAGGGTAAACCATGGTTTCAAGCAGGGATTTCGCGCACGTGGTTTAACATAACTAGAGCCTCCAGAGAGAACCCCAAAGATACAGCAATTCATTCTTAGATGTGGGGTGACTTTAAGGATGTGGTACTTTCTGAAGACTTGAATGTCCCCCCACAAACAACCTGTTACTCCTAGAGTGAATCATTGTGAGTCAGGTGTGGCTGTGGCGGTATTTTCTTTACTCCTAGCACTCAGGAACGATGAGAGGAGGATCATGGATTAGGGGCCAGTCTTCACTACAAAGCAAAAATCTGTATACAAACAGATAAGAATCGATGCTATCAGATTGTACGATATTTAATAGCTCTCTTTTGGGGCAGCAAGATGTCTCTGTAAGTAAAGGCACTTATTGCCAAGCCTAATGACCTGAGTTCAAACCCCAGAACTCCCTCCATGATGGAAGGAAAGAATCATCTGCATATGTATATTTACGAACAATCACAAATAAACAAACAAAGGAAAGATTTTTAATGAAAGTTGTTTTTCTTTGTCCTTTTTATTAATATTTTTAAATCTTTGTTTTTACAGGACTTTGCATCACGGGCTAAACTGGCAGTTCAAAACCTAGTACAGAAAGTTGGATTTTTTGGAATTTTGGCCTGTGCTTCTGTAAGTAGATTATATTAAAGTTAGAAATTTCACCAAATGGTGTGAATATATTTTGATCAATGTGTATAAATATTTTTTATATGTATAAGTGTTTTACATTTTTTATTTTGTATGTATATACATCTACTACACTCATGTCTGGTGCCTGCAAAGGTCAGAAGGAAGATCAAAACTTCTGGAACTGGGATTAAGGTGGCTGTGAGCCACTATGTGGGTGCTGGGAACCAAACTGTTCTCTGAGCCAGCCCTTCAGCCCCTCGATTTGTTTTTAAAGATACAATCCTGAATGAACAAAAATGCTTTTGTTGTTGTTGTTGTTGTTGTTTGGGGGGATTTTTTTTGTTTTTGTTTTTTGTGTGTTGTTTTTGTTTTTTTGAGATAGTGTCTTATGATGTAGCCCTGGCTGGAACTCATTGTGTACACCAGCTAGCCCGGAACTCACAGAAATCATTCACCTGCCTCCACCTGCTAATGCTGGGATTAAAGGTGTGCCCAGGTGTGCCCAGCTATGCCCAGCTGCAGTCAGTATAAATATTGTGAATCATTCATGTTATTAATTAGGCTTATTTGGATTGGATAGGTTCATAGTGTTGTTTATTGACTTCAAGTATTTCATCACAAAATAATGGCTTCAGGTCAAAAAGGCTTGATTCAGTGAGAACAAAAGAAATAAAATCCATTATTCCTACAAAGAATTAATAATGAAATGAATTAGATAAGTCTTTTTCCAGAGTTGTAAATATTAATGGGAAGATTTGCATAAAGCCTGACTTAAGCCGTCTTAGGTCCTATTTAGGTAATGGCAGGTGCCTTGGAAGCATAAGGAATTCCGTTTGGATTCTCCGAATCCCCATAAAAAGCCTGGGTAATGACATGTACCTATAATTTCAGTGATGGCAAGATAGCAGATAGAGACAGACAGATTCCTGATACACAGAAACGTGCATACACACTTAAACCAAATGTTGATGTGCCTAAATTACTGCTGTTGATCTTGGAAATACTAGAAGTTTTCATAGTGTAGCTCCTTTCTGATGCAGTCCTCTATTATAACTGTAATGAACAAAATGGCACAAAGGCTGATAGGAAGATTTAAGATAATATTTGTGATACACCAGATACGGTCCACATCTCTGAGGAGTGGAGGTAAGAGGATCTTCCTTAGTAACACAACAGGTTTGAGGGTTTGAGGCCAACCTAGGATACATGAGATCCTATATCCAAAAACAGCATGTGGATTGCCAAAATGACTCAGCCGGGAAAGGCACTTGTGGCCTGAGGATACAGAACCTGAGTTCTACCCCACATTCCAAGCTTAGGGAGAAGATACCTAGCTTTCCTCTCACATTCACATGCATGTATGCACGTAAGCACACACATGGTAAACAAATATTGTGCCTCTCACACAAATGCTCATCTATTTTTACTGGGATTTATCAGCTTTTTATCAACTACATCCTAGGAGTAAATAAGGATGCGGCTATAGCACATACCTGTCATCTCAGCACTTGGGAGTCTGAGGCAGGAGAATAGCTGTAAGTTCAAGCCCACTCTGAATGAGTTTGAGACCAGCCTGATCTACATAGTAAGTTGCAGATCAGACAGAGCTACATGGAAAGACTGTCTCAATCAAAACAAAGCAATAGCAACAAAGAACAAAGAAGTAAATATTTTCCTTGGGAAGGATGAAAGGAGGGAGGAAAGTGAAAGGAGTTTTCTATCTCAAAGATCCAAAAGCCATTAATTAGAGACAGTTGAAATACAGTGTTAAAAGTCGGCTGTGGTAACTGCACCCTGAACTTGGTGGGCAGAAGCAGACAAATCTCTGAGTTCTTCTAGGCTAGCCTGCTCTACAGAATGAGTTCCAGGATAACCAGAACTGCATAGTGAAAGCCTGTCTCAGAAAAATAAATAAATCTTTAAAAGTTGTGATGCATGCTGATGCATGCCTTTAGCCCTAGCTCTGAAAGAAGGGACCGGGGCAAGGGAGAAGAAAGAGAAAGTGTGTTAAGTGATAAGCTGAAGAGCCTATTAGATAGTAAGGTTAATAATGTTCTCTTTTTTTGCCTTTTTTTAAATTAATTATCATTCTCCAGGTGGGTTCCTAGTAAGGGGAGCAGGGGCTGTCTCTGGCATGAACTCAATGGCAGGCTCTCTGACCACCTCCCCCAGAGGGGCATGCTGCCTTGCCAGGCCACAGAGGAGGACAATGCAGCCAGTCCTGATGAGACCTGATAGGCTGGGTTAAATAGAAGGGGATGAGGTCCTTCCCTATCAGTGGACTTGGATAATAATGTTCTTAATTTAAGGCCAAGAGAACAAGTTGAGAGCCCATCCACGGAAGTGCCTTAATCCGTCTTACCATTGTTCTCTATAAAGTAGGTATAATAAATATCTTATAGCATGTGGGGTTAGGTGTGTTAGTGAAACAAACCACTTAAAATAACCCAACCAGTCAGAGCACTTGGTGAAGACTAGCTCTTATTATTCCTAGGAAAAATGAAGTTTGACTGTCTAGTATTTTTTTTTTTTGATGTTTCACTAGTTATTTTGATGTCAGCATTTAAACTAAGATAAAATCCTTGTTGAGAGAAAAATTATAAAGCAATCCGTAGGGGGAGGGTTGTTTGTTTATGTTGTTTTAACATACCTGGGTGTGTTGCCTGTATTCATGTCTGTAAATGGTGCCTGCAGGATCCACTGGGACTAGAGTGACAGACAGATGGTTGTTAGCTACCATGTGGGTGGGAATCAACCCCTACGGAAGAGCAGCCTCGGAGCCATGTCTGCAGCCCCATAAGGAAGTAGTTTTCATTCTAGTTGTCCTCTTGGTTTGTTTAGGTGTACCTTTAGGGAAAGCAACAACAACAAGCATGTCTCCTAATGGCTTGATTATCCTTTCCTGAAGAGTATTCAACCAGAGCGAAATAGCCAGCAGGTTGACAAGTTGGAATTTGTATCTGTTCCGATTTTCATTTTAAACTAATTTCCATTTCGTGTGGGTTGAAGTAAGAAAATAAACAAAATTAGCTGGGTGGTGGTGACACACACCTTTGATCTCCGTACTGGGGAAAACAGAGACAGGTGGATCTCTGGGTTCAAGGCCAGTGTGATCTATAGAGTGAGGTCCAGCATAGCCAGTGCTACACAAAGAAATCCTGTCTTTAAAAAAATAAAAAAAGAAAGAAAGAAAGAAAGAAAGAAAGAAAGAAAGAAAGAAAGAAA
>NW_026595981.1:11445601-11493940 GCF_907164565.1 Psammomys obesus | reverse complement strand
AAAGAAAGAAAGAAAGAAAGAAAGAAAGAAAGAAAGAAAGAAAGAAAGAAAGAAAGAAAAGAAAGAAAGAAAAGAAAAGAAGCAAAAGTATAATTCATTGAATTGTGGGCATAAAAAGGAAAAATTAAGATGTGGCCTCTGCACTCTGCATCACTTCAAGGAGGAAAAGAGGGCCTTGCACGAGGAGTCCGGGTGAGAGCACCAGCATCTGTCACAGAAGCAAGCTTCAGTCCTCATGTAGTCACGGCAGTTTTCCTGGAGACTGCATGTGGGCTTTTCTTTCTGAGTTCAGAAATGAAATGACATAAATTAATTGGCTTACAAAAAGCCAACAGTCACAAGGGCAGAGTAGTTCCATGGGAGAAAAAGAAATGAAGTTCAAAAACAGTTGTGGTTTCTTCACATTTTTACATGAATTTATTTTAATGTGGTAATATTTATTGTGAATCACTTGTCTAGGACAGAGTATTCCAAATATCTGAATTGGTATGCTTTCATATCTCTACCCTTGATCTTCTTTTTAAAATACATCACTAGGCCCCAAAGCCTTAGGCAGTTTTTATTGTTTTTTGTTTTCTTTTTGTTTGTTTGTGTTTTGTTTTTGTTTTTGTTTTTGTTTTTGAAACAGGGCTGCTCTCTGTAGCCTTGGCTGTTCTGGACTTACTTTGTAGACCAGGCTGGCCTCAAACCCTTAGGGATCCACTTGCCTCTGCCTCCCAGAGTGCTGGGATCACAGGTGTGTATCCCCCCCCCCCCCCCCAGCTTAGACTTTCTTGAAATGAAAGTCTAAGGAAGGCAATGAAATAAGGAAGGCAATCTCTCTGAGTTTGAGGACAGCCTGCTCTATAAAGAGAATCTAGGACAGCCAAGGCTACACAGAGAAACCCTGTCTCAAAAAACCAAACAAAAAAAGGCAAGTAATGGATTATTTTTTGAGACAGGATCTCAGTTAGCCCAGTCTGTCCTTGACTCCACTTTGTGGCTGAGAGTAAACTTGAACTCCTGATCCTCCTGCCTTACCCTACCAAATGCTACACTTATAGGCGTGTAGTACGCGCAGCTAATAATGAGTTTTTGAATGTTGAAAGCATCCATCAATAAATGTAATTATGGATTTAATATGTTTACTCATGGTATGAGCTCTTCTATGTAATTATGTTTGGTTAAGGATTTACTTAAAGCTTCTCCAGTAATCTTAAGACTTCATTCATACAGTTACCAGATGAACAGAAATCTACTAAAAGTAATTAAATTCCTAAGGATCCATGGTTTCATCCATTTCTCATGTATTAAAAACTATGTGTACAGGGTACATCTTAGTTTGCTGTCTACTCTGAGTCTGAGACTGTGCTCAGGGACTCATAGAATACCTATCTAGTCTTCTAAACAGTGCCCTACACTCATCAGGGAACCTTTAACTTGTGTCACATGGTAAATAATGATTAAAGCCGGATATCACACATTTTTAAACGTTTTAAAATTAATATTTTTCTTTGATTTACATATAGAAATCTTTTTCCCTTGACAGATTCCAAATCCCCTGTTTGACCTGGCTGGAATAACATGTGGACACTTCCTTGTACCTTTTTGGACCTTCTTTGGTGCAACCCTGATCGGAAAAGCCATCATTAAAATGCATATCCAGGTAATCATAGCTGAGTCACTGCTTAGTGACCTTGGTTCTTGCTTTTCTTACTTAGATAATAGAGCTTACTTAGATAACAAACCCTGCAAATTCAGAGGTATGTAAATTTCCTTGTTTTTCTTCTTCCCTCTTTCTTTTTGCTTTCTTTCTTTTTTTTTTTTTCATGAAACTGTCCAACTTATCAAATAAAACTAGTGTTCTCATGTAAGAAAATGCATGTAATTTTCTTGCATAGTAAAAGCTGTAGTTTCCTTACTGAGCACCACCTGAAGGAGTGTCACCCTTCATTGATTCTTACTTTCTTTCACATGCTCCACATAGCACCTCCTCTCTTGCCACCATTATCTTTACTGAAAGCCAGGCAGATGTGAGTGTGGGGAAGAGAAGGGTAGCTGAAGAGGTGAGGAAATGTGGGTTGTGTGGTTAGAGAAGTGAGAATGTTCTAGCCCCCAAAGCCACTCTTAACATACATACACACACACACAAATAGAAAGAGGCTGAGAACCTGAGTGAGGGAGAAATGGTTGTGTGTTAAACTGTGAATTCTTTCATATTTTGGGCAACTCTCCCTAATAAAAATGGACCTGAAAGGATTTGTTTTTAATCAGTGTGTCAATCCCCAGTGACTCTTCCTAACACTTCCCTGTCTCTAGTTTTTTGTTGTTGTTGTTTTTTAAGATTTATGTGTGCTTCAGGCCAGAAGACAGCACCAGATCTTATTACAGATGGTTGTGAGCCACCATGTGGTTGCTGGGAATTGAACTCAGGACCTTTGGAAGAAGAGTCAGTGTTCTTAACCTCTTGAGCCATCTCTCCAGCCCCCCCTGTCTCTAGTTCTTAAAGGGGAGAGTGAGGGGCTGGAGAAATGCTCAGCAGTTAAGAGCCTCTGCTCTTCCAGAGGACCCTGGTTCAGTTTACCGCACCCACACGGCTGCTAACAACCATGTTTAGCTCTAATTCCAGGGGATCTGACATCCTTTTCTGTCCTCTGTGGGCACTGCATGCACATGGTACACGTACATACATGCAGGCAAAACATCCATACACACATAAATAAAGCGCCAGGCTTGTTGGTGTATGCCTTTAATCCCAGCACTCACTGTGAGTTCAAGGCTAGCTTAGTCTACATAGCTAGCTGCCAGGGATACAAAGACAGACCCTGTCTCATAAACTGTGGGGAAGGGACAGGAACTTGCCTTTCAAGCTTACTGAGTCTGTCTTCTGCTCTCAAAATAATCACTTAAAACAACAGTGATATCTTTTTTTTGTTGTTTTGTTTTGTTTTTCTACACAGGGTTTTTCTGTGTAGCCTTGACTGTTCTGGACTCTTTTGTAGACCGGACAGGCCTCAAAAAGATCCTCCTGCCTCTGCCTCTTGAGTGCTGGGACTACAGACATGTGCCAATACGCCCAGCTCCAAACACCAGATTTTAATACTGCAATGTAACTTACATGCTTAAAATATATACACTATATGAAACTTTTAAGAATGAAATATTTTCTTTGTAATATTTCTCAAAGCAGTTTTTTGTTTGTTGGTTGGTTGGTGTTTTTTTCTAGGGGATAAAGAATACTGACATAACTTTTTGAGTTGTCAATATCTAGTCATTTTAATTCCTATTATAATGTGTTTGAATGTTTTATGTGCATATAATATGTGTGCACTACATTACGCCTAGTGCCTAAGGAGACTGGGAGAATCTCTCTTAGATGCTGAAAGCCAAATTGAATTCCTCTTCAAAAGTAGCAAGTGCTCTTCGCTACTGAGCCATCTCTCTAGCCCCATAATCTGTAAATTCGTCTTATTATAAATTTTTATTGCATGATTCCTTTTTATTCTTTGAAATTTTTGTACAATGTGTTTTTATTATATTCACCCCCTTGTACCACCAAAGTTTGTTTGTTTGTTTGTTTGTTTATTTATTTATTTATTAATTTTTAATCTACTTAGTCCAGTTTGTGCTGTCCATGTACTGGTAGGTAAATGGCCCATGAAGCATTTAGACCTTCATTAGAGACCACACCCATAATGAAAATTATTGTAACTTTAATGCCAAGCACCTTATCTATAGATATATATGCATAGCCTACCAGAACTTTCAGAAGAGGGGTCAAAGTTGCCATATTTTTTAATACCCTAAATAAATTTTCTTCTAAGATATACCAATTTTGCTTTGTTTTGTTTGTTTGTTTGTTTGTTTGTTTTGAGAAAGGGTTTTTTTTCTCTTTGTAGTCTGGGCTGTCCTGTAACTCAGTCTGCAGACCAGGCTGGCCTCCAACTCAGAGATCCGCCAGCCTCTGCCTCCCCAGTTCTGGGATTAAAGGTGTGCACCACCACCACCGGGCTTGAGTCATATTGTACCTCATACTTTAAAACGCTTCAGTGGAATTCTGGTATAAAAGAAGTATTCTAAGTACAGTGGTCCTACTTAGAGTGGCCAGAAGGTTTTATGTGTTGGTAAGAATGCTGACATCTGGAATTTGAACCCTGGTCAAGCTGAGTATTCTCTCCATCTTTCAACCAAGGGAAGTAAATGTTTTACTGCCTGCTGTGTATCAGGCCCAATGACTGGTATGAGGTAGTAATGCAGATTTCAGAGGGAAACAAACTTAAGACCTGGCATTCAAAACAAGTTCCGGAAGTTCAAGTTCCTTCTCTGCCTACTGTGTAGAGAGAACATAAAGAAAATCCATTTGTGCTTCTGAGGCAAGGATCTGGGTTTCTTTTCTGCCTGTGGGATGTTTACTGTGTTCCATTGTAGATAGTAGTTTGCTTTCTAAAGGCATGTCACTTGGTGTGCATCCAGATGGAGCTTGGAACAAGCCTTTCTCGTTCCTTGAGTAGGCAGTATGAGTGAGTAATATAAACATTTTGGTCAGTTCTAAAGTCCAAAGAAACACTCCCACACAGTTTTTTTGTGCCCTTCTAAAACCTATCTCATCTTGTTTGCTTTTCTTTCACTCTTTTTTTTTTCCTCAGCTTAACATTAGACAGCCTTCTAATAAGTTATTTTTATTAATGTCTTGCTGTCTGTTAATCTTCCTTGAAAGTTTTCTACCAGCACATCTACTATGTTGGATCAGAATTTTCCTGTTCACTGGGTAGATGCAACTTCCTTGCCTAGAAGATGATCCTTGGAGACCTTACATTATCTTGTTCCCAAATAATGAAGAAAATTGTCTGCGTTCATCTTGTTTACTTAACATGACTTTTTTGCCTGTCTGCATCCCCATAAAAAAGAACACATACACACACTCACAGATTTTGCGCCCCAGCGGGCAGGTTTGTTCCTTGGCTCACTGAGGTGTTCTAATGCTGATAATGGGCTCTGGCGTGTAGTAGGCACACACCAACAGTTTGGAGGCCGAGTCACTTAAGCTCCGGGCTGTTAATAAGGGCACTTAACACACACCTCTTCTTCACTCTCTCTGCCACCGTTAGTCTCCTCTGCTCGCATTCTTTCTCCTACACAAACCTTTCTCTTGTTCCTCTTTTACTTTTTGTTTTTTTGAGATAGGGCTGCTCTATAGCCTTGGCTTTCCTGGAGCTCTCTCGTAGCCAAGGCTGGCCTCAAACTTAGAGATTCTTCTGCCTCTGCTTCCTGAGTGCTGGGATTAAAGGTGTGCTCTACCACTGCCTGGCTCTCTTCTTTCTTGAATGCACATGAGTGGGAGATGTCTAGTAGTCTGTGCCTCATCTTTATCTGGTAGAATCCCCACTCAGACCTCCATCTTTGAGGACTGGGACATGGGTTTTTAAATGGCTGACACATTTTATGTCCTACCCAGCACAGTGAGTTTTTAAGCTGTTGCATATAAAAAGGAAATTTGTTTTGTTTCTCAAGCAATGAGGTTGTGCAATTATTGGGCACTGGCTGATTTTTTGCATTGTTAGGCAATGATAGTAGGGAAAACTTATGGTGTTGAAATCACTGAAAGTCACACCATTATTTCTGTTGATTAGTGAAAGATTTATGGCTCCAAATAACTGGGTTTTGGTGTGGACCTCTAAACTAGTGCTCCCCACCCCCCAAGCTTACCCTAACAGCTGTCTGGTTCCCCTGGTAATATCCTTCCAACATTTCTCTAACCCTCATGTGTTGTTCGTCCTCCTGGAGGGCTCTACTTTGGGGCTACCTGCTACTTGCCTCCAGTGAGTAGATAAAAAGAAGGCTGATGTTCTTTCTTCCCACCCTCCCCTGCGATTACACTGGCTACAGTATTTATTTAACAAACAACAACAGCACACTAAAGAGCTGTTATATGAGAGAATTATTATGCATATAAGGTAGATTAAATAGAAACTATTGAATCCCTAGTCAGTCACACAGCTAAACGTATCCTTTCCTGTACTTTCATAGTGTTGGCTTCTTTCCTCCTCCCTTCTCTTTTTTGCTTCTTTTAGTTTTTCCAGACAGGGTTTCTCTGTGCAGCCCTGGCTGTCCTGGAACTCCCGTTGTAGACCAGGCTGGCCTTGAGCTCACAGAGATTCTCCTGCCTCTGCCTCCCAAGTGCTGGGGTTAAAGGCGTGGGCCACCACTGCTTGGCTTCTTATTTTCTTTTTACTACTAGTGGGAGTTGAATGTGTATGTGTGTGTGAGAGAGAGACAGAGACAGAGAGACAAAGAGATTATGCTTCTGTACTTACCATTTGTAGAAAATGCACTTCTTCAAGCACAAGAAGTGTTCTCAGCTTTTTGTTTCCTAAAAGCCCTTCATATTGCCTTATGTTTTTCATAATAAGTACTTTATGCTCACATGTATTGAATTGAGCTAAGAATATTTGCTACCTAATAGTCCTAAAGGTTTTTTTTGTTATGTTTTGTTTTAATGTCAGGTATCGATGTCTTTAATCAATAGAGGGAGAACTTAATTCTCACCAAACTAAAAACTTGGCAAGTCTGATAAAGACCCTTCAGCCCTAAGCAGAAGGTCAGGCTTGTTCGGGTTCTGTGAACTTGATAGTGTTGATGTAAAACCTAAAAAGATAGGCTGTCTTCCTAAAATCTCTGAGATAGATTTAGGTCAGCCTCCTGTTGTTGAGTACTCCTCCTTGAGTTCTGCAGAGCCATTTGGGAACCCATGGCTTCTCCTTGTACAGAGCTCTAAGATGCACAGAGCAACTTCACCTCCACTATCCCTCCAGGCTCCGGTTTCATGACTCACGTTTTCTCTGAGACATAGTCCTGTATCCTAGGAAAAGACTGCAGCTGTGCTTAAGGAAAAGCATCTTTAAAGTATTGACTACCAGTCGAAGTAGATGGTCTCTAATTAAAAGCAAACAAACAAAAACACAACACTGTATTAATTTACAGTTAGAGACAGCACATTACCTTTTTTTAGACAGATGTACTTTAAACTTTACAGGTGTTTCTTTTAAATGACTGTTTTTTTAACTGGTTTTCTTTACAGAAAATCTTTGTCATAGTAACTTTCAGCAAGCACATCGTGGAGCAGATGGTGGCTTTTATTGGGTGAGTGATTTCTTAAACAATAATGTTGTCTTTTGAATAGAGTCAATATGTGTGGAAGAGTAAATTGGGATATAATTAACACAGCTCTGTTTTTTGAGAAAAAAAGTGTTTGCTCTCTTAGTTATTGAAAAGATATTCCTCCCCAACTGACTGGAAGAACGAAGCTAACTTTTTCCTTTCTTTGGAAACTAAACAGGTATCAGTTCACATAGTTCTTGATTTTAAAGAGCTTTGGGGTTAGATTATGTGGCCTTTCTTTGTAGGAAAGGCATACATGTGTCATTACAGTTTAATGGAGCTTTGGACCAACTACATAGTTGCATGTAAGTTAAATATAAATTTTACATAATGGTTTTGGGTTTTCAAGATAGGGTTTCTCTGTGTAGCCCTGGCTGTCCTGGAACTCCCTTTGTAGACCAGGCTAGCCTTGAACTCACAAAGAGACACCTGCCTTTGCCACCTGAATGATGGGATTAAAGGCTTGTACCACCATGCCAGGCTTACATAATGTTTTAGTATTTCTTTATAGGGGGTACAATGGAATAATATTCTCAGCATTTGTTAGGTAGGAAGCCGTTACTTCACTAAAGAAAAATTAGGCCAGTTAAAGAGCTAAACTATTCGATGTTTTTAATGTTGTTATTTTGCAGTTTTTAGAAGTAAGACCATTTGAACATACAACTCAAATGATAATGTCACAAGATTGTCAGCTTCCAGTCAACAAAACAGTGAAGACATACCTGTTTGAATTAACTTTTTCAACTAGATTATGAACAGAGCTGGGTGTTAGAAATGAAATCGAGAATTGTTGGATTTTTAGCTTGATTGCTTCATCCTTTTTGTGTTTTGTGTTTTGTTTTTTTTTTTTCAGAGAGGATTTTTCTTTCATTTAGTAATAGAGTGGTGCCATAATGGGATTGTGTTAAGTTCAAGTATATTTCGCTTGCTTTTAACGTAAATCTATTTTTTTAAGATTGATTGATTTATTACATATGAGCACTCTATTTGCATGTGTGCCTGCATGACAAAAGAAAGCATCAGGTCTCATTATAGATGATTGTGAGCCATGATGTGGTTGCTGGGTATTCAACTCAGGACCTCTGGAAGAGCAGACAGTGCTCTTAACCTCTGAGCCATCTCTCCAGCCCCATAAATCTCTTATCTTAAAGTCACTGAACAACCAGTGTCAATCAACCAAGTTTTTATTGTTTAAAATTAATTGCTACTTGGTGGGTAGTTTGTGTTGGTTTATTATTCGTCAAACCATTCACTGTATAGCATGACTCTTTTCTGTATGTTTTATTGTAAAATCGTTTTTATAATATTTTATATCTCCAATGAAATAACTAAGGAAAATACATTCTTGAGAATATACTAAATAGAACCAAGCATTGGTTTACTAATTCCTAAACTTCTGATTATTAATATGGGGTATAACTTGTGCATGAAACTGTAACCACTTTGGCCAGTGGTGGTGGTACATGCCTTTAATCTCATCTCAGCACTGGGAAGACAGAGGCAGGGGGATCTCTGTAAGTTCAAAGCCAGCCAGATCTAGTTCCCAGACAGCCAGGGCTACATAGAGAAAAAAACAAAGAAAGAAACTGTAAGCACTCTGATCTTTATGCTGCCTGAATCCATGTAAACTACATGTTTTGTATGTCACTTTCAAAGCAAAAGAAGAGAAGGTGGGTCTCCTGTACAAGCCTGTACAGCCCTTGGGGAAGCTGAGGCAGGGTATAGAATTTGAGGCCATCCTGAGCTACATTTTCCGGGGAGTGTGGAAGCTGTATATTTTTTACTCCTATTTTTGAAATATGAGGAAAATATTTATCAGTTCTTAGAGCTTATTCCACCTCCCTTGAGAAGACTGGAAGGAGAGACACAGGGTTAGCTGTCACACGTGCCCACACACTGTAGACTGGCGGTGCTTCACGTGGCGCCCACTTTCTTCGTTTCTCTTTTTCTCAGAATAAATGTGTGTAGCAGGAATAGTTTCAGCTCCTTTACACCCGCAGCACCAGCAACTGTTTCTCCAGGCTTTGGGGTTTCTAAAAGCTCGTATCACACGGCTGCCTGTCTCGTGTGCCCAGACTACTTCCAGTCCTTCAGCTCTGTCACCATGCCACTGTCAGTATCCTTTCCACAGTTTGCCTGCCATGTTACCAACAATATCCTCAGTCATTCACTCATTTATTTCCTAACACCCTCACTTGTTTTTCTTTTGTTCTTAAAATAAAACCAAAACTCCTTGAGAAGGTGTGAGGCTGCGAGTATCCTTCTGCTCAGACAATGTCACAGATGCTTGGGTCCCACCATTCATCTTTGAGCCTGCGGTTCCCTTTGCCCACCTCAGGATGTCTTAACCTTTGCACTCGTGATGTTTCAGGGCAGATAATTCTTTGTTATGAAGGACTGTCCTATGCATTGATAAGACAGCTCGTGTTCTTGTCCTCTGCACATTATATGCCCTCAGCAACTTCCAGTCTGACAGTCTCGTTATTTCAGGGGATAAAGCAACTGCTCAGCAGAATGCCATTTGGGCAGCGTGTTTGAGGCCCCAGGCTCAGTGTCTTGAAATGCAAATAACAAGTTTCTTCTGAGAGCCATGAATAGCGTAGCATAGAGGCCTCACATGTAGAATGCCCCCCATGTGTTCACCAGCTCCACAAAAGTGTGTGTTCCACGCTGGTGCCAAATGTATGGAGGATAAGTCTGACACTCCCATGGTCAAAACGCCCTGTTATATCTCAGCTTTTATCCTCAGAAAACCTTCTGTAATTTGTCAAATTCTCGCAAGCCAGGGACCTCTCTGTACCACAACATACATGGCATGTACTTACTATCTTATGTGTATGCTTCTAAGTGTATGCTTACTTGTGTGCCCTGTTTCCTCCCACCCCTGCTTATTTATCTTAATGTGCATTGGTATTTTGCCTACACGTATGTCTTTCTGTGTAAGGGCATCTGTCCTGGAACTAGAATTACAGACAGTTGTGAGCTGCCATATAGGTGCTGGGAATTGAACCTGGGTCCTCTGGAAGAGCAGCCAATGCTTTTAACCACTGAGCCATCTCTGCAGCCCCAGACTTACCTAAACTTACTTAAACTTAACCTTCACCTCATGAGTGCTGGAATGACAGGCGCGTCCCACCAGGCTCAGCTGACATGTCTTTGGGAACAAATCCAAGACTTCTTGTGTGCTGAGCCAACTCAGCTACCTCCCTAGCCCGGTGGCCATCCTTTTTCTATCAGCCCCTAGAGGTCTGATGCCCAGTGATGAGATTAAAGGCATGTTCCTCTTGCCCAGCATCTGTGAGCTTAATGTCAGAGGTTCAGTGTCGACTGACAGCCTGACTCACATAGAGCACACACTCAGCAAATGAGCACATGCTGTTCAAATAAACATCCAGCCTATAAAATCAGCAGATCGTTTGGATACTCATATTCTTCTACTTGTTTCCTTAGATTTTGGAGTTTCTAGGAAATTCTGCTATTTCTCTACAGTATGTAGAAGTTGAAGTGCCTTTACTATCCAGACAACTTAATTAAATTAGAGGACATTCTGTTTCTCAAAGTCCCCGATTCTTTTAAACTGCACTAGCATGGTTCCTCAGAGAATCCCAGTGAGGGAGCAGAGAGCTGCCTCTGGCTTAGGTACCCACATTGATGGCTCCTGACCACCTACAACTCTGGCTCCCAGGCCCCCAGTCCTCTAGCCTCCAAGAGCACATACCTACATGCAGGCACATGTACATATACATTATTAATAATTACATATAAGCCATTTTGCAGTGGTGCACATCTTTAATCCTAGCATTCTGAGAAGCAGAGTCAGGCAGATCTCTGAGTTCGAGGACAGTCAGGGCTACAGAAAATCTTGTTTCAGAAAATCAGTATATAAAAGATAAAGGGAAAGCCTGGGACTGTAGCTTCAGTATTTGTCTAGCATGCAAAGCCCTATATTCAGCCTGAAACAGGTATGGTATCACATGCCTTCTAATCCCAGCACACAAGGAGGTACAGGCAAGAAGAGTGAAAATTCAAGGTCATCTTCAATTACACAGAGGTGGAGGCCAGCCTGACTACAAGAGACTGTCTTTAAAAAAAAAAAGAAAGAAAAAGAAAGATTTTCATTCTAATACGTTCAAGAGTTACTGCCTTCGTATTTTTATTGAATCGGATAGCTAGTGTTATGTTTTCAAAGTTGTTTTCAGACATGATAGAATTCCCTGATATCTTTGTCTTCTTCCCAGAACTAGCTACAAGGGTTATCTCAGCTTCTAGATTAGCTATTAAATCATGTAAATGTGGGACAGGAGTGATGGCTTAGCGGTTAATTAAACAAACAAATCTTTAAATATATTTAAATAATGTAAGTTAATTAGATCTGGCTTCATTTTCAGATGCTAGAAGACAGCTATTTAGTGTTTTGTCAACAATAAAATTATAATCACAATCTCTAACCAAACATGGCAAGATTTGTTTTCATGCATTTTGAAACAGGACATTGTTGTTTTATTTTGTCTTTTTTGAGACAGGGTTTCTTTGTGTGTAGCCCTGGCTGTTCTGGACTCATTTTGTAGCCCTTGCTGGCCTGGCACGCACAGAGATTCTCCTGCCTCTGCCTCCGAAGTGTTTGGATCAAAGGTGTGTGCCACCACCAGGCTTGTTTTTGTCTTTTGAAACATAGCCCTGGCTGTCTTCAAACTCAGAGATAAGCCTGCCTCAGCCTCTGCCTCCACTAGAATTAAAGGCATGTACTGCCATACCTGGCTGAAATAGGAAATGTTTTTAAACATAGGTGTTGAAGATGAAAATTACCAATAGTGCTGGAGGTATAGCTCTGTGGTAGTGTTGGCCTAGCATACAGAGGATAGTTAGCACCATACAAAAATGAGTATACCACCAAACCTAGAATGATGGCATGGCTTCACATTGCTCAGGTTTGTTTGGTTCTTACTCTGTAGCTGAGGATGATCTTGAACTCTTTTCTTTTGTAACTTTCTCTGTGTATCATGGCTGCCCGGAAGTGTACACCAGGTTGGCATTGAACTCAGAGATCTGCCTGCCTGTGTTTCCTGAGTGCTAGGATCAAAGGCGTACTTCGTCAAACTGTTTGAAACTACTGTTGGATTATAGTTGCTCTATTTTCACTTATGTGTGTATATTTGGGAGTACATATCACATATGTTTGGGTGCCAGTGGAGACTGGAAGAGGTTGTCAGATTCCTTGGAGCTGGAGGTAGAGATGGTCATGAACCACCCACCCTATGTGCTGGGAACTCTCCTCTGAAAGAACAGCCATCACTCTTAACCACTGAGCTTCCTCTCTACCCCCTATGGAAAGTACAGAGTAGCCTAGCTAAATATGATACCCTAATTTAAATAGTGAACATCCCCTAATCGTAACTAGCAGATTTGTTTCTGGGACAATTCTAGAAAGTAGTTGCCAATATCTTTAGGTTTAAGGGAAAGTGTCCTTATTACCTATTTCTAAATCAATAGGTTGTCCTAGTTATACATGTAAATAATCAGGTGTACTGGATCACTTACATATTCTGAGAGATTAGGATTTAGATAACAACTTTCTAATTTATGGAATGTTTAGCAGGTAGACAGAGACAAAGTTCTATTGTTTTTAAAGATGTGTGTATGTTGTTTTGCAGTCTTTGAAGTAAATAAGAGGAAAGAGCCAAAGCAACAGGAAACTTGAGAGCTTGAAAGCATTGTTAGGTTTCTTGTGGCCTAATTATTACTATGATGACATAAAACTGATTTTTATTTTATTATAGACTTTCTTCATTGTGAGACCTACACATATTTCTTAAAGTGCAGAACCAAATGATAAAAATTGTAATTATAAAATGACATGTTCCGGAATTCTCACCAAATAGAGGCTAAGAATTCCCAGAAAATAACATTAAGCCTATGACTCGCAACAAGCCATATGCAGAACATTGGCTTGTTGTCAGCTTGCCAGGCTCTTATTGGAAGACAAAGTCCCCAGTTTTACCACACAAGAGAAGTTTCCATAGCTCAGTCATTGAACTCAAGGGCTGGGGGATGGGGTTGGCTGGAACAGGGACTTTTTACCAGATACAGAATGTTCCATGCTCTTCGTTGCTGTCTCCTATTTTTGAATTAACTTGCTATTTGACCTCAGAGTCAGGCTTGCGTGTGGCAGGAGAGATCATTGAGCAGCTAGTAATTAAGTGCTGAAATCTGAATGTTGTTTCTTATTCTTTGCTCTATGGAAAGTAGTTAAAATGAGCTATGTCAGCCTGGACCACAGGAGGATAACTCAGGTTTTAATTTTTGTTATTTTTCTATCTGGGTTTATTTGTCTATTTGGTTTTTGATGGCTTCTTCTTGCTCCTCTTGCTGTTGTTGAGAGGGTCTCACTGTGTGGCCCTGTCTGACCTAAAACTCACTTTGTGTAAAGCAGGCTGGCCTTGAACTCACAGAATTCTGCCTGGGATTAAAGGCATGGGCCACCTTGCCTGACTATCTTTTCATTATAAAATGTAAACTTGTTCATATCTCTCACTCTCTTTGACATTGACCAGTATGAAATAATTTTCTTAAAAGGTTATAGAAGTCTGGACCACAAACATTCATTTCTGTGATTTGGGAAGGATAGGGTTTAGACCCAGATGTGGTGACCCAGTTCTACACTCTGATTTTTAAAGTCACCTCCCTCTGCAGTTGATGAGAGCGTCCCCTCTCATGTCTGTAGTAATCTATGGCAACATTTCTGGGTTTCTGTCATAGATCCTGGGATGCAGCGTAGTTAGACTGTTGATATGAGATGGGTATTTTATCAGGAAGTTACTGGTGGCCTCATCAGAGCATTCCAGTGGAATGGTAAAGCTAAAACCCACTTAGGTTAGATGATGTAGAGTTGCAGGGTAAAGACAAGTCAAAGGCATTCCTGAAACATGTTAGCTACGCTATAAATACTTCTTGGATACATAAACCTATTCTTTCATTAACAGAAGGAACCACTATGTGGTTTTGATGAGGGAAGTACTAGCAAAACAAACAAACAAACAAAAAAAAAAACTAGAGAAGGCTGGGCTCTAGGACAGCCAGGACTACAAGATCTTGTCTCAAAACAGGAGAAGTTCAAATTAATAAACAGACTTGGTGACACATTCCTATGATCTCAGCATCAGGGAATCTGAGGTGGTACAGTATTGAAATTGAAGCCCATAAAAAGACCTTATCTACCTGGGTGCATTGGTGCACACCTGTAATCCCAGCACTTAGGGAGGCAGAAACAGGCAGATCACTGTGAGTTTGAGGCTAGCCTGGTCTACAAAGTGAGTCCAAGATAGCCAGGGCTACACAGACAAACCCTGTTTTGTGGGGAGAACTAGAGAAAAAATACGAAGTACAGGGCTCAGCGGTTAAGAGAACTTGCTGGTTTTCAGGCAGACCCAAGTTTTGTTTTTAGCAACCCTGTTGGGCAGAACATAACCACCTGTAACTATCTCTGAGGTATTCAGTGCTGGCCTTCTTAGGCAACTGTGAACACACACATACAAAGAGAGAGAAAGAGAAAGAAAGAGGGAGAAAGGAAGGAAGGAAGGAAGGAAGGAAGGAAGGAAGGAAGGAAGGAAGGGAGGGAGGGAGGGAGGGAGGGAAGAGAGAGAAAGAAAGAGAGAGAAAAGAGGAAGAAAGAAAGAAAGAAAAACTTTTAAGGAAAAAAATACAAATTACAACTGAGCATGGTGATATATAGCTGAAGAAAGTGGGGAGAAAGAAGAAATTAAAAGCAGACTAAAAAAATATAAAACTATAAAAATATAAAGGGTAGTTAGACATGGTGCTTCACAAACACCTTTACTCCCAATAATGTGGAGGCAGAAGCAAGCAAATCTCTGTGTTAGAGGCCAGCCTGGTTCCCATAGCAAGTTCTAGGATAGCCAAGGCAACATAAAGAGAAAATATCAATGGAGATAGATCAAACTTCTTGCCTGGAGGCTGGAGAGATGAAAGAGCACTGTCTGCTCTTTCAGAGGTCCTGAGTTCAATTCCCAGCAACCACATGGTGGCTCACAACCATCTATAATGAGATTTGGTGCCCTCTTCTGGCATGCAGGCGTGCATGCAGACAGAACATTTATACTATATAAATAAATAAATTCTTGCCTGGTAGCTCACTCCTTTAATCCTCACACTTAGGAAGCTGAAGCAGGATTACCATGATTTCCAGTCCAGCTTGATCTGCACACTTGATACATTGACTAGCCTCTCTTCTTTAAAAACCGGAATAAAGATGTATTTCCAAGGTTCGCTGAAACAGCACTGTTAAGGCAGTGTTTTGTCCCTCGGTCTTCGAAGTTGGAAATTTGTAGTGGAGAGCCAGTCTCAGTCGGCTGTTTGAATCTAGCCAGCGTGGTCAGTTTTTTACTCGTTACCTTAGACTACTTCTCAAGCTCCTTCATTCACAGAAGTCCTCACCCTGTCCTCCCTCTGCATTCTCAAGAAAGGTACTCTTGAGTAAGAACACATTTCAGAGAAGAACAACTAAGCATATGCAGGTCTCCATTCTGGTCTTTACAGGAAACCATCTCAGATACTCAGAAGCAAGCGCAGTTGCAAACCTGTGTTCTAGAGACTCACTGTGAGGCAGTAGCAAGCATTTATTTGCCTGAAGCTGTTGGGTAAAGCCTGGAAGGAAGGGGGTGGTCTCCTGTGTCATAATACCACTGGGTACACCATGCGCTCAGTTGAATACAAAAGAATTTTTAATTATTCCAGAGGGGCACAGATGCAAATGAAATTCAAGATATTTTAATCCCAAACCTGGAGGTTGAATCACAGCAAATTTTAGAAGTTGCCAGAGACTAAGTGCAAACAAGCCCATATGAGGCCCTAGATTTTTCAGTGGAGTGTGTAATCCTCACTCTGAATTTATTTATGTTGGGGCACTCTTCCAAAACTGTGATGTATAACAAAACCACAGCTCAAATCCAAAAGCAAGGAAAAAAGACAAGTCACCAATTTTTCTAACAATACCAGCTTTGTAGATCATATTCTATGTCCAATTAAATGGTAACAATAATACCACTTTCATTCCAGGTGCCCAGAATTACTAGATCTTATTTTTACTAAGTTAAAAATGCTGGGTTTCAGGGCTACACAGAGTAGCCCTGTCTCAAAAAACAAACAAATGCTGTTGGTGCCAGTCCACTCACTTATTTCTGCATTAACGAGGTAACAGTTGTTGTCTTCTTATTTTTTCCCTCTAATATCTGAGGGCAGAGCAGCTGTAAATATTAGTGAAGGCCCTATGAGATGGCCTTTGGCTTCTTCAGAAGATTTCTTGATAAATTCCCCCACCCTTTCTAAGGAGTCCACCTTAAGAGGAGAGTGTCGGTAGTCTGTCATTGTTGAATCAGGCCAGGAGTCTGAGGTCGGTTCTGAGTCACTGTGAATAGAGCTCTAGTATTGGTTGGTCCCCAGGGAAACTGGTGGTTAAATTCTGTGAGAATCTTTATCAGACAGGAAATGACAACTCATTAAAATACTAACCGTTAAGCCTGTTTAGATCATTCACTGTCTGGGGGTGGGAGGGAAAATTTAACCCTACAGCATTTGACTAGAGTGTGCATATTTCTAAAAGCCGAATTATTTACAAGTCCCTTCCCAAGAAAAAGAATTATCGTCTCTTATTTTTTATAGAAGACAGGTGTGAAAATGGTGGAGAGTTCAGAATACATATTTTTGTTAGGTACATGATTTCAACAAATAGAGTTGACTGTGTTCTAAAACTATTTTAAAAATCAGATATCTTACTTACAAACTGATGAGGTATGTTATCGGAGAGTGTTTATTTGTTGGTTAATCTTTGTCTGTCTGCTTTCTCTGAGGTAGCAGCTCACAGTGTTGTCCAGGCTGTGGCCCATCGTGGGCTCAGACGTGCAGCATTTCTCCTGCTGCATGGTCCTAGGTGCTGCAGTTACAGGTGGAGGCCGCTTCGTGCAGCCGCATTTCTTTTCTTTCCTTTTTCTTTAAACAGTAATTACTGTTTGCCAAGAAGTCTGTGTTCTGTCTGTGCGAACATACACTTAGGTATAAAGCCATGGGCAACAGCCAAACACGTGAAATCAGTTTTGACTTGTGAACTTTAGAGTTAAGAGTTCAGGATTTATATTTGTTGTTGTTTAGTTTTGTGTCCCCTCCCCCTTCTAAAATTCAGTCACAAGAAACAAAATATCAAGTGCCACCTACCACTCACAAAATAAATTTATTATTCATTCCTTTGTTAGTTTGTTTTTCAGGGCAGGGTTTTCTGTGTAGCCTTGGCTGTCCTGGACCAGGCTGGCCTTGAACTGTCCTTGAACTCACAAAGATCTACCTGCCTCTCTCTGCTCCTAAGTCACCCACAGAGCTTTTTTCTCCCTATTGTTTTAAGTGGACAACAAGGGGAAAAGTAAATGAAACCACCTTTTTTCTTCCAATGCTTTCTTGTTGAGAGCAAATAGCTATTTCTAAAGCTAGTATAAGTACATTTTAGTCTAACAGGATGCTACAAAAGAGTCAAGTGCTAAAACATAGTTGTTTGTGTTTGTTCTTCAACCTTCTGTTCTTCTGTATCACAAAACTAGTTCCCTGAGCTTACTCAGTACTGATGGCAGGAGGAGGACTTCACTCTTCAGTGTTGAGATAAGCTCTCAGCTGTGTGCACAAGGTAGCTCTCAACTTAATGCTCTCAGAAGGACGACTGAACTGTATGTAATGTGAGTGTGCACACACACACACACACACACACACACACACACACACACGCCTTCAAGCACGTTGTTCCTAATGTGTCAGAGCAGACTTCTGCCTCTGGTCTACTACTAAGATGTGTGTTAATGGGAACCACTGTGGCTGAGGGTGGTAGGATGCTTTCCAGCAGTGTGAAGCTCTGAGTTCGTTCTTCCCCGGCAGGGTATGACGGCGCAGGTCTGTAATCCCAGCAGTCTGGGTGTAGAGGCAGGGAGAGCATGAGTTCTTGGCAAGTCTGGGTTGTATAACAAGTTCCAGCCCAGCCAGTGCTGATTGAGTCCCTGTCTGGGAAAAATGGTGGGGAGTGGGCAGTAGAAAGATGGCTCAGTGGTTAAAAGCACTTGTTGTAATCGCTTTTTTTTTTTTTTTTTTTTTTTCATTCAAAACCTCTGGTGTAAGAATATTTTGTGGGAGCTCAGCTCAGCAGGTCAAGATCCTAACCCCTGAGTTAGGCTCGTAGGACCCACATGTAGAAGGAAAAACAGTTGTCCTCTGCTGGGCACGGTGGCACACACCTGTTTCATCTCAGCATCCAGAAGGCAGAAAAGCAGGCAGGTCTCTTGAGTTCCAGGCCATCCAGGGCTACTTAGTGAAACTCTGTCTTAACGAAGGAGGGGAAAAGGACAGGTGAACCTGCTAAGGAGCCCTGTTGGTTGTGCATAGGGTTCGGTTCCCAACCTCTATGCACAACCATCAGTAACCCCAGTTCCAGGGGATCCAACACTCCCTTCTGGTCTCCTTAGGCACTGCACACACATGCAGATGTTCATCTACATTAAATAAATAAGTAGCAACAGTTATTTTCTGACTTGCACTGCTGCGTACACATGCACAGTGGATAAATAAATGTAATAAAATTTAAGCTTTTTGTCACACTGGTGGTACATGTCTATTATCCCATCCCTCAGAAGGTAGAACTATGCAGGAGAGTGGTAGATTTGGAGTCATCCTGGGCTACATAGAAAGACCCTATCTCCAAAACAAAATAACAGCAAACCACACACAGAAGGGAGCAGTAACACAAACTTGTAGTTTCTCCCTGGAGGCCTGATCTTTGTGCAGACTCAGTTCAGCACGAAATGCTGTGGACTATATCTTCAAAGGGAGGGAGCTTAACAGGCTGCAGCAAATAATTGGCTTTAAAATTGTACCTAGATTTCATAATTGGTTTTAAAACCATACCCAGATTTCAAATGTGTTGTTCTTTATTTATTCGCATCATTTATTTGCTCATACTAGTTTGGGTTACAATATTTAAAATATATTTAAATTTGCATCCTTTTCCTCATATTTAATGGGAATTTGCATGGAGAATTACTCTCTCACACCACCACAGCTCTCTGAAGCATAAAATTCTGAGCACCTCATTAAATTCATCTTAACATTAGTCACAAAATAACTCCTTTAAAATCTGCAAAGTGGTCAACTGTAAAGGACTTAAGATGAATGGCAAATGTTTGTCTCTTCAAACTGTTCTGAAGGGATTCTGGAATGGTTCTGTTCTTTCCCTCACTATCTGGGGAAAGAACAGAAGAAACTTAGAATCTTTCCAGCGTGTGCAGTCTGTGCTCCCGTCTTCCTAGGTCCTAATTCTTGGTGGTTTGAGATGATGGTGTGAAGAGCTGGCGTAGAGGCTGAGTGAACGTGGCCTATGAAGAGGGGTGCCCACACAGCTCTTGTGGTGTATCTGTCCACTCATTTTGCTGGAATTGTTTTGATATCTAGATAATTTATTTCTAGTGTAAACTACTAAGGAAATGCTTTTTTTTTTTTTTTTTCTTTAAAAAGAAAAAGTTCTGGTTTTGTTCGTTTGCAATTTGAATCATTACTGGTGAACAGTACCACCACTGTGGTCTGCCTGCTTAGCATAAGGCCACTTAAAAATCACTGGGGTGTGGGCACGGTGCTCGCACCTGTGACCTAGCGCTCGGGACAGATTGTCTGTGCAGGCTGTAAGTGGCCATCGCCGCCCATCATCCCTCGGTCATCTCTCCTTCCTCCCTCCGGTTCTTTTAGCAGATTTGGAATACGTACTATCTTCTGTTTGGTTTCTAAGTCAAGGTCTCTGTGTAGCTCTGGCTGCCCCGGAACTCAACTCCGTAGACCAGGCTAGCCTCTTAACCCACAGAGATCCCCTGCCTCTGCCTCCTGGGCTAACATGCCCAGGTTCACTTGGTTTGGAGGTGCTCTCTTTTTATAGCATGGACACAATGTAGGGACTCCTTTGAAGAAAATAGCCAGCAGTTGGGAAGTTGTTTCTGTCTGGCAAATACAATATTTAAAAAAAAAAGTTGTGGGGTTTTTTTTTATCCTGCTTTTGTAGGCAGCAACTTAATTGTTTCGGGAGCAAAAAAAGATAGGGTTCACTGGAGTCAGTGCACTTGGCAAAACAGCACGGGGCACTGCACACAGGAGCCTTCCATACTCTGTCCCTAGAAAAAAGTACAGGCTTAAATAAGACAGATGAGAAAGTAAAGGGCCCAGGAAGTAAGAATGTTTACTTTTCAAAGTTGCTCCACAGTGCCATTTTAAAAGCCTGTTAGCTATCAAAAGAAAAAGAAAAAGCGGGAGCCTGCTAGCTTCAGTGGCCAGACCGGTTTTCCAGCCCTGGCTCCACAAGCTCTGGGGAGCGGGGTTGGTCCTGAGCCTTATCAGAGGTAGCTATCCACAAGTCTTGGAACAAACTGTTCAGTAATGTACCCGAGTTTCTGTGCAAACATCCATCAGAAAGCACGAAATGATTCAAGGTCCGTAGTTCCTTCTTTGTTCCTTTGTTAATCACTGACTTCTGGCTAGGGGGAGGTGCCTCCCGAATGTGCTAATGCATTCTTTTTGGATAAGGATGACGCAGGGGTTGTCCTAATAAGGATTTAGATTGAGAAAGCACCTCCCACCCCCACCCCCACCTCCAGGAAGATGGGACAGTCAGAGAGGGAGGGCAGTTTCTTTTTTAACTACAGATGACACAAGCATAAGTCATTTCCTTATTAATCGGTTTAAACCAGTTCTTACAGGAACTAGTGGTGATAAATGTGGGACTTCTCAGAAGTCATTCATTTTATTCTTTGTGCCACACCAGTGTGCAGTCTTAGCTGCGCTGGCTTCACTGTCCTGTGATAGCAGAGGCTCTGGGCTCACACTCCACTTCCTTCCAAATACACTAACGCTGGAGATGTCTCCACCAGGGATTTTTATCCACTAACCAGGCTTCACAGGACTGCCCCAGCTCTGATTGTTGTATTTTGTTCTTTTTATGCAGTCCCTGTGGTTTTTTGTTTTGTTTTGTTTTGTTTTTTAAGTCTGAGGGGTAAGTGGATTTTCTTTAACATTTCTCTTGCTTGTCTTCCCTTGGGCTTTGGTGCCTGCCTCCAGTGCTGTCCCCGGCATAGGTCCGTCTCTGCAGAAGCCTTTTCAGGAATACCTGGAGGCACAGCGGCAAAAGCTTCACCACAGGAGCGAAGCAGGCACATCACAGGTGAGGATCCCTCTGGCTTCGTCCCCAGGCAGCTTCAGGCTCAAATTAGATTTACTGCTCACTGCTCTCCCAATTTCTAGATGGAGTGGGTGAGGTTGTTTACCAATCTCTTAGCAGAAGTTGAGGCACCAAGGATTCTTCACTGGGGAATTTGTCTTTGTCTATCAGGTGTTGTTGTTGTTGTTTGTTTTGTTTGTTTTCAGAAACAAGGATAGTGTAACAAAAGACAATTAAAACATGGCCTTCCAGATTGGGTTAAAAAGTTAAAATGTACATCCATCACAAAGTATTGGGTAACATTAATGTCCTTGTTCTTTTCTGCTGTGGGAAAGCAACTGTTTGCT
Organism: Psammomys obesus; assembly: GCF_907164565.1. Lineage (NCBI taxonomy): Eukaryota > Metazoa > Chordata > Mammalia > Rodentia > Muridae > Psammomys > Psammomys obesus. The sequence continues at coordinate 11,472,217 of NW_026595981.1, read as the reverse complement.
TTCTTCTTTATTCCTTTTTAAATAAAGCAAGGCTCCTGCCACAGCTGAACTTTTAACTTAATAAAACCAAGCCTGGTCGATTTGTCAGCAGATCAGAGGCAAAGAGGAAAGAACCAGCAGGGATGAGTGAGTGAGTGAGTGAGTGAGTGAGTGAGTGAGTGAGCGAGCAGCAACCTGAACCAAGAAGCTCAGAGAAAAGCAGTTGTTCTTCATTGGCTAAAGCCTCTAAAGCCTCTTACATATTTCGCTGCTGTTCTACAAGCAGCTCTAACACTAAAGCAAAGTTTAAATGTTCTTCCCTTCCAAGCAGGATCTGCAAGGCAGCTGTAGAGAGCAGACCGTAGCCCACATTAGGCACACTATAAGGAAGGCCTGCCTCCCACCTCTGTAAACTCTCCAAGCTGGCATCAGCTATGCAGCCAGCAGCATGAGCTCTGCTGGCTTGGCCTGAATGTAGATCTCGGGATACCTGGAGACAAGTTTTTAATTGTTTGGGTTTTATAGGCAAGCCTCAAGTTCTCATCATTTCCCTTGAAGTGTTGTAAATAATCTCCTTACTGTTGAACAAAGGAAAGCCTTTTTTGTGAATTGTTCTTTCTTTCCTGCAGGGAGAAAACTGGTTGTCCTGGATGTTTGAGAAGCTGGTGGTTGTAATGGTGTGTTACTTTATCCTGTCTATCATTAACTCCATGGCACAAAGTTATGCTAAACGGATCCAGCAGCGCTTGAACTCAGAGGAGAAAACTAAATAAGCAGAGAAAGTTTTTATCTGCAAAAATTAGCGTGGTGGGGTCCTGCCTTACATGAGGAGGGCTCTAACCAGGATGGAAGATCCCCGTTTCCAACCTGTATTGATTTTTAAAATGTTCTTCCTGAAAGCAGTTTAGTCCATATTTTACACTGACACACTTTTCCTTTATGTGTTAAGGTAAGGTCTCCACCCTCAGTTCAATCCACGTTGTATTTCGTTAGGGTGGGTGTGATGTTCTGCTGTGAACTAAACAAAAACTGGCCTTCTGATACTTTCACAGGGACACAGGGTCCATGGAGAACCCTGGCCACACAGAATGCTCTAAAGTATGCTCTAAATATGTCAGGCTTTTTAGGCTTGTCACAAATGATTGTTTTTTCTAAGTCATCAAATGTATATAAGTTACATATATATTGGATAGCAGTCTTGCATGTCTATCATGGAACAATTTAATATGCCTTCCTTTCCCACCCTCCAAAAGGCCATTTTATGATGCATTGCACACCCTCTGGGGAAATTGATCTTTAAATTTTGAGACAGTATAAGGAAAATCTGGTTGGTGTCTCACAAATGAGTACACCATTTTTTATTCTGTATATTTAGAATGAAGTCATGAAAAACTTTATAAAGACATCTTTGATCATTCCGAAATCGTGTCCGTTTTCTTTAGTGGTATGGATTTTTGCTTCTTGTTCACTTCTACCAAGTGAATGGCAGCCTTGTCAAATATACTTACAATCGAAATTGCCTAGGGTATTATTTATTGCCTGAAAGAGCCACCAGAAAGCTGTCTTGTTATGCTGGACCTGGAGAGCTAAGTGGACCTGTGAGCTTTGCCTAGAGTGGGAACCTCTTGCTTTATGAAAACAAGAAGTGGTGATATATAAATCAAAGGACACTAGCAAGAAACACTTTTTCATGTTCATGTTAGTTTTAGCTGTTTGTACCCTGGCTTTAACAGATGGAAGTTTACTTCTCTGTGTGTTTCTGTGTTTTATTCTTAATGTGATTTTCCTTTGACTTTTTTTCTGATTGACCCTGTCCATTTTGTTTTGCTTGGTAGGAAAATAAACGGCTTTTTTTTTTCCCCTAGAGTTGGCGTTAAGCCTTGGCAAGCCAGAGATGTTTGCTTTGCTTTAAATCCCGCCTGAGCACCTCTTGCTTGCCAGCCGTCGTGACATCTGCATGGCTGTACCACCTTGTCGGGTAGCTTATCAGACTGATGTTGACTGTTGAATGTCATGGCAACAGCAGTCGATGGGCTGTCTGACATTTTGGTATCTTTCATCTGACCATCCATATCAAATGTTTTCATTCAGACATTACCCAGCATCATGTTTACAGTCAAATTTTGTAGTCCTACGTCTCATGACACTTGAAGCCTTTATGCCACACTACTGTAGCAGCATCAAGAGGAAACTTGGTAGGACATTGAGGTAGTAGTCACAATCATAACTAATAAATCAAATGAAAAGTCACCTGCCTCCTGGATTTCGGAAAGGTTGTACAATGCTTGTTTGGCTGATTGGTTTATATTTTTTTCTCTTTGGGGGCTAACCGTGTGTTACCTGACTGTACTGTAAAAAGCAATACCCAAATTAAGCGATGGAACTTCCTTTTGTTTAGCTGTTTGTCTCTTTATTTTGAGATACGGTATTACCATGTGGACTAGGCTAGTCTTGGGCTCACGGGGTCCGTACCTGTGCCTCCTGAGTGCTGGGGTTAACTTTATGCACCATCACTCGGCTTAGACCAGTGTAATGCGTGTGCTCTCAGCTAGCTAACGTTACAATTCCATTCTAGTTTCCATTTGTTTCACCTCCTTTCTTCACCTATTTTATTTTGTGTTTACTTGAAGAAAGAAGAGATTAAGTGTGAATTATATTAAATTTTTGGGAATTATTTATAAACTTGCTTCAGGGAAGAATATTTGAAAAAGAAAAACTGTTTCCTAAGCTAAAAGTTTAGGAGACTAGTTAAGTCCCGTCTCGAATTCCAGGGGAAGCACTGTGATGAGCCTTTTGTGTGGTGTTGCCTGCCTCCATGAGCCACTCACACAGGTACTGCCACTTCATTCCCGCCAGGGGGGCCCAGAACACTTGCAAATGGATGGTTTAATATTCCTGAAACGTGAGAGGGCTTGGGCATTGCAAATTCATCCCTGCCAATCCCAGCTAAATGCCCCATCAGCAGCTTATACACTCAAGCCTTGTCATGAGAGGGAGCCAGGTCTGCTTTCCATGGCTTCCTGAAATCTCATATATGCTTAGTCTGGACTGTGGGGCTCTGAAGAAGGCTATTTTCTTTTATTTGGATAATGAATACCTAGTCCAGTGGTTCTCAATCTGTGGGTCATGGCCCCTTTTGCAAACCTCTGTCCCCAAAAATATTTACATTACAATTTCTAACAGTAGCAAAATTGCAGTTATGAAGTAGCAATGAAAATAACTTTATAGTTGGGGATCATCACATGAGGGTCACAGCATTAGGAAGATTGAGAACCTCTGGCCTAGTCCCATGCTCCAGACAATCTAGAAAAGGTTAAGAGAGCAAATGGCCTTTTTGTGCCTACTTGGTACAGAAGTGCATCCTGAGGGGAGTGCCCCCACCCTCACCATGCCTCCAGCATGCTCTGCTGTCTGCAGCATGAGAGCAGCACAAGATTCCTGTTCACAAGTCATTCAGCTGTCACACACCAAATACAAGTGCTGTATTAAGCTAAGGTTACCAGCAGTAAAGGTTCCTAAACTCCAGTTTTTGTTTTGTTCTTTTGCTTGTCTGTTTAAGACAGCATAGCCCTGGCTGTCCTGGAACTCCCTACATAGACCACCAGCCTGGCCTCAACTCAGACTTCACCTGCTCAGCCTCCCAAGTGCTGGGACTAAAGGCGTGCACCACCACACTTGGCCTTAACTCCAGGTTTTTAGACGAATATGTACTTTCCCATCAAAAAGACTATATTATTTTTAATTACATGTTTCGTGTGTGGGTATGTGCACATGCATTAGGGGGTCAGAAGAGGGCATTAGTGCCCTGGGTTTGGGAGCCATCCATGTGAGTGAACCCAGGGCCTCGACATGAGCAGTCTTTGCTCTCATCTCCTGAGTCATCTTTCCGCCCCTTGTCTTCAGTTTTTAAATCATAAAAAATTAGCTTATACACATGCAGAAATCTCACAGGGTATTCACTCCACCAGAAATTTGCTTGCAGGTTTTCTGGCTTAAACCCAGGCTTCTAGCCCTGTTGAGTACCGAGCCACATCCCTGTTTTCACAGCTCTCTTGGAGCCCATCCCATCTTGAATAGATTTTTGTAGTAAGTGAAAAGGACTATTTGACCAAACATTTTTAATTTTGTTTTGAGAGGTATTGTGTTTGGGAAGTTATATGTGTGTCTTCCTCACAGTGCTGGAGCTTGAGCCCTGGGCCCTGGCATGCTGTATACATGGCACAACTAAACTACAGTCCAGTCAGAATGTTTTTGTTTGTTTGTTTGTTTGTTTGTTTTGGTTTTGGTTTTTCGAGACAGAGTTTCTCTGTGTAGCCCTGGCTTTTTTGGAACTTACTCTGTAGACCTGGCTGGCTTCAAACTCATGAGATCCACCTGCCTCTAACCACCTGCACTCAGTCCCTTGGACCCACATGGTGAAGGAGAGACTCAACTCTTGCAAATTGTTCTTGGATCTCCACACACATTAGCTCACACATGGAGCCACACACATACTCATTAAATAAATGTAAAAAAAGAGTTTGAAAAGCGAAAACAACAGCTTTTAGAACCTTAGAATAAACCAAATCCAGATATCTAGTATAGATTACTACGTAAATGTGCTTAAAACCCCTTAAAAAAAAAATATTTGGGGGGGTGTGGTGGTGCATGCCTTTAATCCCAGCACTCAGGGAGGCAGAGGCAGGCTGATGAATGTGAGTTCCAGGCCAGCCAGGTCTACAAAGTAAATCCCAGGACAGCCAAGGGTACACTGAGAAACCCTGTTTTGAAAAAAAAAAAAAAAAAAGAAAAAGGAAAGAAAGAAATTTGGTGGCATGATGCCTACTTTTTTTTTTTTTTTTTTAAGAGGTTTCTCTGTGTAGCCCTGTCAGTCCTGCAACTCTGTAGAACAGGCTGGCCTCCAACTCAGAGATCTGCCTGCCTATACCTCCCAATTGCTGGAATAAGAAGCATGTGCCATTACACCTAGCCTGATCTTTTTTTTTAAAGTATGTTTATTTTATGTACATTTGTGTTTTGCCTATATGTATGTCTATGTGAACATGCCAGGTCCCGTGGAACTGGAGCTGCAGACAGTTGTGAGCTGCCACGTGAGTGCTGGGAATTGAACCCAGGTCTTCTGGAAGAACTCTTAACTCTGGAAGTGCTCTTAACCACTGAGACATCTTTCCAGCCCACTGATTTTTTTTAATAGACACAAAAAGCTGATTCATTTCCTTCGTAAATAATTCGGTTGTGTGTGTGTGTGCTGGTGATAGGGTAGCACAGAAGGAGGCGGTCCTGCCTAGGCCGTGGAGTGCCCAGATCATGGGCAGACAACACGGGATCAGGCTCGGCTTGCTGAGAGTTACTCCAGAAGAGCTCAGGAGCCCCTTTAAAGACAGCACCCTAGCTCACAGCAGCCCACCTTCTCTGGCATTCTCAGACAGCAAAAAAAGAGGGCACGTAGCATACCTTATAGTCACTGAGCAATGTTAGGGCTCATCCGTGTGTGGCTGGCAGAGGCTGGGGCTCCAGTCCCCTTCCCACGTGGTCGAGAGTTCTCCTTGGAGGCAAGGCCTTGAATTGCAGCAAATAACTAGCTACATGTATTTTCATCTTTAAGCTGTTCCGGGAAGAGATCTTACAAAAGCCTGTGACACATGGCTGCTTACTCAAACCTTTAGAATTGTTGGGTGCTGGGAGAGGCAGGTGCCAACTGTTGTTGTTCTTTGACCCATTGGACCTGCACAGATGTCTGTGTAGCTGTTAATACTAAATTGAAAGGGAGGTTGTTTTAGGCATCCCCTGTTCTGACAGGATTCATTTCAAAGCTGAATTTATTTAAATTCTCGATCAGGAGACTGACTGACCCAAAATCCAGTGAGAATGAGTCAGTTGCAAGTGACTGGCTGGGTCTGGGAACAGACAGAAACGCAACTTTTAAGGGTTTGTCATCCAGACCCACTATAGTGAGGACTGAAACATCTGTTCCTCTCGAAGTAACCTTCTTTCCAAGCTCACGGTTGTTTTCTCCAGTCTTCAGCAGTTGCTCTAATTTAGGCCTGAGCCTCTAGGACATGGGAGCCGGTAGGGTGCACTTCAGTCCTGATCAGAATTGCTCCGGGAAGGAAGAGGATTTTACTGTTGGAGGTTTACATGGAAATTCCCTTCTCCTGTTTGGAGCCAGGTGTCCAACCTATTTGTTAACCATTTCCAAATGACTCAAAGGACAGACAGGAAGCGCTTGGACACACTCCAGCACTGTTTCTACACAGCAGCCTCTATTTGCATTGGAAACCACATTCCAGAATTCTGAAGGGCTCCCACCTCCAGGGACCCGGGAACCACCTATGCCAACTGAGGCATAGACTGTGTCATGGTCTTCAGGCAGTTTCTTGCCTCCTTCGATGGTCTTCAACCTAAAATCGTGTTCATTCCAGGAGGCCTTTGTTCCCATTCTTTTTCTCCCCCACTATTCTAAACGTTGTGGTTTCCGGCTGCCTCTCCACAGACAGAAAATGAGCCATCTTCTCCTTGGGGCCTCTTTGAACTGACCCAGCTGGACAGCATTGCTTAATTGTGTTCTAGGCTGTTTTGGATCAAAAGCAAGTGGTTTTGGGGTTTTGAGGCAAGTTAGGCATTTGAGTAAAGGGATAGCTGTGCCTCTCCCTGGAGCTTAGCACTGTTGCCTTCCTCCAGCTCCTCACCATGCGCTGCAGACAAAGAGCAGGGCAGTTACGACACGTGCCTGAGCTGGGCTCCATAGCCATGGCTAAAAGGAATGGTGTTTTGCTCAATCCAACCACTTTTCAAGAAGGTCATAAATAAAATAAATAAGAAAGCATCTCTCTGCAGCCCCTTCCCGCCCATCTGGAGATCACTGTAGGGTTTTGAAGACTGCTAAACCCCATATGGCCCAGAGCCTGCACGTTTTGGCCATGCCATTCTGCCCATTGCAGCAGCCCCTTCAACTCTCAGACTGCAGTAGCACTTTCTCTACAGCTAGCTGTGCTCTAGGCTCAGCAGCCGCCATCAGCTCACAGGGGCGCTCTGATAGGCCCTGAGCTAGGCAGCACAGCGGATTGCTGTAACTTTGATGATTGCTTGCTTTTTCCAGACAATATTTTCAGTGCCCTTTCAAGTGTGTTGTGCTTAATCATTTAATCCTCACTGCAACCCCAGAAGGGCATTATGACTGGGAAGTTCAGCTGTTTGTGGGTTGGGAGGGCACGAACACGGAAGTAGCCATCTAGGCGTTGGCACTGCAGCTCTTCTGTAGAAATCAGTGCAAAAGTTCAAACTGCATCTTGTGATCACTGAATTGGTGGAGAGAGGAAGGCAGCGGAAAGCCAAGCACTGCCCAAGAACTCAGGCAGCTTTTCCGCCTTCCTGTGTCAGGGTTGGAAGTTCCCTCCCTAGCTCCCCCGTGTGGTCAGGTTCCGGGTGCTCTTAGTGGTAAACAAGGTTACTAAACAATTCATGCTGCTTTAGGCCTTTTTTTCTTTTCAATTTTGGGACAAGGTCACTTTGTAGCCCTGGCTGGCCTGACACTTACCGAGATCTACCTGCCTCTGCCTGGGCGCGCACCTTTCTGCATTTTCAGAGTACTTTACCTCTTGGAATTGTTTTAATCTTCCTAACAACCATGTGAGGTCCGTTGGAATAAGTTTAAAAATACACCGCACGTACGACAGATCTGGTATTAAAGATACTTCCTGGATGGAGAGAGAGATAGACGTGGTGAGGGGAGAGGGCGCCCCGACCGGGAAGGGAGGGAGAGAGAGAGAGAGAGAGAGCGCACACCTATTTATAGCTCGTGCCAGGTGCGGCGACACATGATGACGTCATTGATTCCTAGGCAACCCAGAAGCAGGCTGTCTATACGCTAACCAGGTCATCTGTGCAAGGAATGGCATAAGCCACACTAAAAAAGCGGTCGTGACGTCATCGTCCCGCGCCCGCTCCTGTCAGCGCCTCCCGACGCGGCTGTTTTGAAGCCTCCGGAAGCGGCCGGCGCGTCCGCGCGTGGGGTTCCCGCCCCGTCGCTGGTGTCGGCGTCCCGCGTGGGTCGGTCCGCCGCCGCCATGCCGCCCGGGAAGCCGCTGCAGCCCGTGCTGAAGATGAAGGTGGACGAGCTGTTCCTGCGCTGGCTGAGCGATCCCGACACGCAGCGCGCGCTGCACGACGAGCTCCGCCGCATCCAGCACGCGGGGGCCGCGGAGCCCGGGGACGCCAGACACGCGTGGGCGAGCGGGCCCGGGCCTCCCGGCGTCTCCTGCGCGCCGCCCGCCCACGTATCCGGGCCTCGGGCCGCGCGCGCCGCCCGCCGGACGGCGGGGCCCAGAGCGGCGCAGCCCCCGAGGGAGGAGCCGCCGGCCCCGGCCGCCAGCCCGAGCCTTCCCGCCTTCCACTTCCCGCGGGGCCGCCCCGCCGACGCCGTGGACGTCGACGCCGCCGTCGCCAGGATCGAGCACGTGTTCTCGGAGCTGCCGCGCGAGAGGGCCACGCTGGGCGACATGGGCGCCGTGGCCAAGGCCTGCGGGTGCCCGCTCTACTGGAAGGCCCCGCTGTTCCACGGCGCCGGCGGGGCGCGCGCGGGCGCCGTGGCCGCGCACCAGTTCGTGGCCGCGTGGCGGAAGATCCTGCAGAGCTGCCACGACGACGCGGCCAAGTTCGTGCAGCTGCTGGCCAAGCCGGGGAGCACCTCCCTGGCGCAGGAGGACTTCGTGCCGTTCCTGCAGGACGTGGTGAGCACGCACCCGGGCCTGGCCTTCCTGAGGGAGGCGTCGGAGTTCCACTCGCGCTACATCACCACGGTCATCCAGAGGATTTTCTACGCCGTGAACCGCTCGTGGTCGGGCAGGATCACGTGCGCGGAGCTGCGGCGCAGCAGCTTCCTGCAGAGCGTGGCGCTGCTGGAGGAGGAGCCCGACATCAACCAGCTGACGGAGTTCTTCTCCTACGAGCACTTCTACGTCATCTACTGCAAGTTCTGGGAGCTCGACACGGACCACGACCTGCTCATCGACGCGCGGGACCTGGCGCGGCACGGCGACCACGCCATCTCCTCCAAGATGATCGACAGGATCTTCTCGGGCGCCGTGACGCGGGGCCGGAGGGCGCCGAAGGGCGGGAAGCTGGGCTACGCGGACTTCGTGTGGTTCCTCCTCTCGGAGGAGGACAAGAGGACGCCGACCAGCATCGAGTACTGGTTCCGCTGCATGGACCTGGACGGCGACGGCGTGCTGTCCCTCTTCGAGCTCGAGTACTTCTACGAGGAGCAGACGCGGCGGCTGGACGCGCGCGACATCGAGCCGCTGCCCTTCCGCGACTGCGTGTGCCAGATGCTGGACCTGGTGAGGCCGCGGAGCCCCGGCAGGATCACGCTGTCCGACCTGAAGCGCTGCCAGCTCGCCGGCGTGTTCTTCGACACCTTCTTCAACGTCGACAAGTACCTGGACCGCGAGCAGAGGGAGCAGATGGCGCCGCCGCGGGACGCGGACTCCGACGGCCCCGGGCTCTCGGACTGGGACAAGTACGCGGCTGAGGAGTACGACTTCCTGGTGGCCGAGGAGGCGGCGGGGGACACGGGGGACGACTGGCTGGAGCCGCAGCTGAGGCCGCTGTTCTCGGCGCCGCCCACGGCGGGGGACGTGGATCTGTACCAGTTCGCGTGCGGGGACGATGACCCCGCGTGACCGCGTGGGCCCCGTCCCCTGTGCGGGGTGGGGGGACCACCACGGCGGGGCGGGGCACGTCACCTTTTTATTTTTTTCAATAAAGAGTTTCAGAGTTTTGTTTCTTTTTTTTTTTTTTTTTTTTTTTAAATTAGCAGACTATGGTGGTGCTCCTCTATGGTTTCAGCACTTGGGAAACGGAGGCAGGGGATCACAAATTTGATGTCAACCTGGGCTACGTAGTGAGACCTTGTTTTTAAAAAGAATCCTTTTTAAAGGTAAAGGACTTTAAAAGGACTTTCTAGCCAGGCATGGTGGCTCAGAGGCAGGCGGGTCGCTGTGAGTTCCAGACCAGCCTGGTCTACAAAGTGAGTCCAGGCTAGCCAATGCTACACAAGAAGGAGTTAAGAAAATTTCCGGTTGAGAAGTACAATTGTTTTTCGGAGCCTGGTATTAGAGCTGAAAGGCAGCTATGGAGAAAGAGAAGACATGCTGATCAGAGAAAGCTGAGAAGAGAGCAAGACGAAGAGAAGCCAGGTGGCTGAGCCTGTCATCCCAGCACTCGGAAGTACTGGCAGGAGGAGCAGGAGTTGAAGGCTGGATGAGACCTCACCTTGGGAGAACAGTAGGGGCTGTGTTTGAGGTGTGTGACGGGACAGGGCCGCAGCTGGGGTCAGGCTCCCCACGTCCTCTGTTCCTTGCTGTAGTCTGTTTTGTTCTCTTGTGGTTTTGTCCTCAGTGGTACCCGTGACAGTGCGTGGTGGAGCCCAGCTGCGGGAGGCTGTGGATTCAGTCTAATGTGCCACCAACACAAAGGAGAATACTTAATTAACAGCTCATTTGTCCTTGTGTTTAATCCATTTCTGCCACTAGAACATTCTCTCTCTAAGGGTCCACTGTGTGCGCAGCCCACAGTGTGTGCCGAGTGAGTACTGCAGCAGTCTAGTTAGGAGCTCCTCACCACATGGAGGCTGAGGTGTGGGCCAAGGCTAGAGTAAAAGCGGCAGAAGTGAGGAAGGGGCTGGGGAGACGGCCCAGTGGCTTGCCACAAAGCATGAGGCCCCGCGGGGGTTCCTCAGCACCCAACTCTGTACCCCAACACTGGGTCCCCAGAGCTCACTGCCCGTCAACCTAGTCAGTGACTTCCATGAAAAAACCTTTAAAAATTAAAGTTGTCAGTGACAGGGAACATGTGTGACCTCCACACACATTTACCACACACAAAGTAAGGGGAGAAAGAACATGGCCACCCTCTAGGAAAGATACGTAATATGAGCAGGTGTGGGAGGGCGTCTGCTCAGGTTTCTGACTCCTGGAGGTGGTATGCCACACTGTTCGGCCGGCAAGCACACTGGACTTTACAGGACCCCAAGCAAATGCCTTCCAAGCGCTCCTGTAAACCATGGCAGCCGGCACTCGTGTCAGCGTTAGCCTTAAAGATGGCACTGTGACTAGGGCATTGAGTCACAGGAAACTTGAACACTTCCTTTCTCCTGTTGTGTCCAGCTGGCTGAGCCAGTGGCCCCTCCCTGTGGGCCTGCTGGTGATTCCTGGATAGATGGGCTTTCTATATAAGGAGAAAAGTTGGGGACTGGCTGTTGCTGTGTTCCCGGGATGACAGCAACAGCCACAGCCGGGAGCGGAGATGTGTTTCCAAGACAGTGAGGGCTCTTCCAGCTGCCTCTGCCAAACCCAAAGGCAGCATCATGGCTCTGTTGCACCTTCTGGAGTGTGTGGTGAAGGCAGCTTTCCACTTGGCTGCTTTGGTGCTGAGGTTGTTTACATGTTTTAGTAAATGACTTCTCGAAGCTGACCAAATAGGCGTTCAGAATAGATGGCACATGACCACAGTGACACCACTGTGCGGGAGCATCGGAGTTCAGCAAGAGAGGTTGAACTTGTGGTGGAGGATGGGTAAAAAGCAAATTCCACTTGCAGGTCTCTGCATCGTTTTCAAAGATGACAGGGTTGGGGTGTCGCTGTTTCAGGGTTCCCATGAGATCCGGCGTAACTAGATGTCCATCCTGTGAAGATGTGAACAAGAGTTTCTGAGTGCTGCAGTGTGGTCCTTCGGGAGGGTAGCAGTCAGTTCTCGGGTAAAGCAGAGATGGGAAACAGCTCTGCTGTTAAGAGCACCTGCTCCTCTTCCAGAGGATCGGTCCAGTGCCCTCAGGCCTCTGCAGACACCGGCATTTGCATGATACACATACATACACATACATGCATGCAAGCAAAACACTTGTTCAAAGAAGCCATAGAGGGCTGGGGTTGTAGCATGGGTGGTAGAGAGCTTGCCTGCCATGCATGAAGCACTGGGCTCAGGCACTGCACGAGCAGGGCTTGGTGGTGCCAGCAGGTAATCCCAGTATTGAGGAGACTCTAATCTCGCAGCCAACGCCACACCTCTGGAGATGGCTCGGCAGTTAATGCTTGCTTCTCCTCCAGGGGACCCCATGTACTCTTCCAGTCACCACCTGTGCACCCATCATCACCTAAGAAAATGAGTGCAGGGTCTTCCTTAGCCACAAAGCAAGGCAGAGATGAGCCTGGAATGCCTGAGACCTCATGGGGGTCTGGAGTGGCTCACTAGACTTTAGTCTCCATTCTTCAAACTGTTGCCATGTGGGTGTTAATATCCTTTAGTAAATTATTTTCTTTTTTAGTCATTAATAATTTATACAGAATTCTGCCTGCGGGCAGGCCTGCAGGCCAGAAGAGGGCACCAGATCTCATTTATAGATGGTTGTGAGCTACCAAGTGGTTGCTGGGAACTGAACTCAGGACCTTTGGAACAGCAGACAGTGCTCTTAACCTCTGAACCATCTCTCCAGCCCATAAGTGACTTTCTCTCTTTTTTTTTAAGATTTTACTTATTTATTTGTTTGTTTGTTTATTTATTATGTATGCACCAAGATGGCTGTGAGCCACCATGTGATGGCTGGGAATTGAACTCAGGACCTTTGGAAGAGCAGACAGTGCTCTTGACCTCTGAGCCATCTCTCCAGCCCATAAGTGACTTTCTTTAGCCACACTTTTGTGTGCCTGGGAGGCAGAGACAGAAAGAAACATCTCTTGAGCCAGGAGTCAGGGCCAGACTGGTCAATAGAGCAGAAACGAAGATGCCGGGCCTGGTGGTGCGCAGCTTCATTCCAGCACAAGAGGCAGAAGTCGGCAGGTCTTTGTGAGTTTGAGGCCAGCCTGGTTTGCGTAGCAAGTTGCAGAGCTACACAGTAAGACTCCATCTCAAAAACAAGCGAAGGGGCTCGGGGAGAGGCACAGTGTCAGGGATGCAGCTCGGTTGTAAGCTGAGGAAGCCCTGCTTTCCCTGACATGAGCTACACGAGGCAGCACACACCTGTGGCCCCAGAGCGCTCAGCCGGGAGAGTGCTTTTGCGTCGGTGTTTGTTGTGTGTGTGCCCGATGCCCAAGGAGGCCAGAAGAAGGCATGCGACCCCCCGGGCCAGGGGCTACTGAACAGGGTGAGCCCTGGGCGGGTGTGGGGCTCCGATCTTACTGCAGAGCAGCCAGTGCTCCTATCTGCAGAGCCATCTCTGCGCCCAGGACTGTCTTTAAAACACAAAAGCTGGGTGTAATGGTGCACCCTCATCTCCCAACAAAAGCCAGAGGGCAGGGAGGATGGCTGTGTGGGAAAAGGTGCTTGCTGCACTAGCCCTACGACCTGGGTTCAATCCTGGGGACCCACATGGTGGAAGGAGAGGACCAACTCCCACAAAATGCCCTCTGGCCTCCACGTACAAACGGCCACATAAGTAAATGTAATTTTTTAAAAAAGAGGCAACACCTGACAGTGCCTAGTATGGCCTTCCAGATGTACACACTTGTGTATATACACAGCAAAACACAACTACAATCCGAGAGCTTCCCTGGTTGTATTTTTTCACAGCTTTGATGTTGAGAATCAAACCCAGGACCTGGCACCTGAACTCTCCACCCTGGGTACCCTGTATTATGCTTTTCTGGAGTTTGTGTTATTGGGGTCCTCTCTGTCCCTGTCTCTGTGTGTGTGTGTGTCTAAGAGTAAGAATTGTATAGCAAGAATGAACTCTTGAAATCCGCTCCCCTCAAGGCATCACTGAAGTCCAATGCTCAGGGTTCTGGTGGGGTGGGCATGTCATTAGGTGGTGAATGCATGTTTAATGAACATGGACTTCTGGGTTCAGTTCCCAACACAAAAAAACACATCCCTGACTCCCAGATTCTTCCCCTTGGGGACCTAGTGACCAGAGCAAAGGGGGGGGGGACAGGCTCAGTGAGGCCTGTTTCATCATTTTCAGGACAATATGAGTGTTCCCTCCTTGTTTTTATTTTACCTTTTATTATTTTTTGAGATAAAATCACTATGTAGCCTTGTCTGGCCTTGGGCTCCCTATGTAGACCAGGCTGTCCTCGAACTCACAGAGATGCACCTATCTCTTCCAGGAGGCTAACATTAAAGCTGTGTGCCATCACTCCTGGCTGAATTCCTCATGTTTTTAAACGTGTTCAGTGGCGCTCGCGCGCGCGCGTGTGTGTGTGTGTGTGTGTGTGTGTGTGTAAAATGGCCCCAGAGACATTATTTTTGTTTTAAGTTTTTATTTTATTTTTAAAAATGTGTGTGGATGTTTTGCCTGCATGCTGTCTGAGCCCACAGAGGCCAGGGGCAGTTTGGGATGCCCTGGGGCTAGAGTTCCGGATGGGGGCGGGCTGCTGTGCAGGTGCTGAGAACCGAAACAGGATCCTTTGGGAGGAGAGCAGAGCTACCGCTGACCTAGCTCCAGTCGCCGGTGTCTTGGATTGTATTTATTACTCAGGCGTGGAAGTCAGAGGACCATTCACGGGGTCGTTCCTCTCCTTCCTCCCTGTAGGCTGTAGGCACTGAACTCGGGCAGCAGGGACTTCACCTGCTGAAACACACGTGTGTAGCCAAGCAGGACCCTGAACTTCTGATCCTGGTGACTCCAGCTCCAGAGTGCTAGGATTACAGGCATATGCATGCCACCGTGTTCACCTTCTGTGGCGAGCGGTGTTGAACCTCCGGCTTCAAGCACTCAAGGCAAATGCTCTACTATTTTAACCACATTTCCAGCCGCGGGGGTTTATTTTGTTCTGTTGTTTGTTTGACATAGGGCTTCATGTAGCCCAAGCTGGACCTGAACTTGCCGTGTAGCCGACACCGGTCTTCCTCTTCTAGTCCTCCCGGCTTCACCTCCCGGTGCTGCTGCGCCGACATATTTTATTCTGTTTGTGAGGCTGGAGAGAGCTGGGCAGCCCGCAGCGCTGGCGGCAGGTCCCGAGGAGCCTGCTGTGTCCCTGCTGTTGGTCATCTGCCTGGTACACATGGAGTCTGGCGAGCCAGGCGCATGCTCAGCAGCACAGAATGTTCCCGGCGGCCAACCTCTTCCTGGCAGAGGCCAGGCTAGACTCATTTCTGCGTCACCTGCTCGGCGCACGCTCTTTCCTCGCTGGTGTTTGGTGGATGTTTGTTGAATCCAGCTCACATCCTGCTTTTGCATACTGATCTCGTAAGTCCAGCCTAAGCAAAGGCCTTCTTTTTTTTTTTTTTTTCCACAAAGGAAATTCTCATCTTTTGTCTTATGACATTTTTTTTTTCCTTTTCATTTTTGTTTTGTTTTGTTTTTGAGACAGGGTTTCCTCTCTGTAGCCCTGACTGTCCTAGAACTTCCTCTGTAGACCAGGCTGGCCTCTGACTCTCAAGTGCACTCCGGAGGTAGAGGCAGCTGGATCTCTGAGCTGGAGGCCAGCCTGGTCCAGTTCCAGGACAGCCAGGGCTCCATTTTATTCACGTAGTCTTTTGGCCTTGTGGAACTGGGCATCGAGCCCTGGGCCTTGCCTACACTAGCCATGCTCTTGACCACTCAGCTATGTTCCCATCACTGTACTGTCTTGGAAGATAAATTCTACATTCATAGCTGTGGTTGATGGTCATGTTTTTAGACAACACGGGGACAGAATCTTTGGATTTTTGTGTACGGCTTAAATACTTAATTCAAGTAGAACAAGAAAGCCATAGAAATGTGTTACAATGACTTCATTGGCAAGAGGGAAACGATGACAAAGCAGCATTGCTTGTGAAAGAATCAGACTAACTTTGTAACCTATGTTTCTTTTAATTGCCTTATAACTTATATTTTCAAGTTTTAGGCCCATGTTAATTAAAGCCTCTGAGTGCTTCTCCAGAGAGCCGAGGAATGTAAAAGTTCCTGACATGAGCCATCTGTGAGGGCAGAGATAAGGAAGAGAACAAGCAGAGATCTCTACTAAATGGAGAGAAAATCACTGGCTGGCGCCGGTGAGATGGGCTTTGTTTGGAAACTAGGCCAAATGGCCCCAATCCTTCTCCTGACTTTTAAGCCTGTAACCCCCACTCTTCAGAACAGACATGGGATGAGTTAATCACTCTCCCATCTTTAACTGTGGATGGCAGGAAATTCCAAACTGACTTGAAGATCAGATATTTATGACAGGGCTGACTGGACCTAAAGGGTGACCAGAACTAACCAATTATTTGAAAAGTTAAATACCTCATCCAATCCTAAATCGCCAAGAAGGCAACCCCAGGAGATTCCTGCCTTGGCCTTGTGTCTTTTAAAAACCTAAGGTCTTTGTCTCCCGCTGCCACTCCTAGCTGACGGGCAGGGGTGACCCCATTGCCCAATGGTCAAGAGGAACCTCTTGCTTTTTTGCATCGATGGATGATTAGTTTCCTGAGTTCTCTTCATACCTTCTTATATTTAGGCTCTTGCTGGGCCTAACACTTGCTCAGTGATACATCACTTGAATCTTTACAATATTTTAATTTAAAGTAATTTCTTGGTTTTTGATTTCTGGTTTTTAGTCAGGGTTCTTTTTGTTTTGTTTTTGTTTTCCAGACAGGGTCTCTCTGTGTAGCCTTGGCAGTCTTGGGGCTCGCTCTGTAGACCAGGCTGGCCTGGAACTCAGATCCATCTGCCTCTGCCTCCCTAGTGCTGGGATTTAAACAGGGTCTTGTCATAGAGCCTGGGTCTCCTCATGATTGATTCCCCATGCTCCTGTGCCCACTCTCTCAAGGGCCATAACACCCAGGCTCTCTTTAAACTATTTTTATAACCTAGACATAGGATTTGCCTTAGGCTAAAGTTGATAATTCAGACCCCTGCACAGTGTGGTACATTCTTATAACCTAGCCATAGGATTTGCCTTAGGCTAAAGCCGATAATTCAGACCCCTGGACAGTGGTGGCACAAGCTTGATCCCTGCCCTTGGGAGGCAGAGGCAGGTGGATCTTGGTGATTCTGAGGCCAGTTTGGGTTACTTAGTAGGGCCTTGTCTGGAAGACAAAACAAAAACCAAATTACTTTTGAAATGCGGTGAGCTGTGTGTTCAGGAGAGGGGGTCATCACCTTCCTCTCTTTTTTTTGTTTCCATAGCTTGAATTCCCTATTTTCTCCCACGGGGACCCGACAGTTTCCCAGAAACTGGAACAATTTGCATAGTTTATCTTAGCTCTCTGCAAGCATTCCTGCTTGTAGAAGCTGAGTTCTGTTACTAAGGCTGACCTCGAATCTTCCAAGACATTTCGGGGTGTAGGAGCAGGAAATTATTAAATTGAAAAAAAAAAAAAAGGAAACCCTGGTTTTTTTTCATTCACATTCCTACCCCCCCCCCAAAAAAAAAATTATTTTTGATTGATGGGGGATGAGAGAGTGTCTTTTAAGTTCGTTATTAAAAATGACAAGTCGGCTGATGAGACCGTATTTGGCAGGAAGACGGCAGAAGAAGAAAGGATAGACTGCCAAGTGCGGGCTCTCGGGAGGGAACAGTGCGGCGGAGACATATGGAGCGTGTTTAAAACAAACGCCGGCGGAGAATGCAAGTGTGATAAACATGGTGGTCAGAGGAGGAATCGCTGGTATGGGGCTGCAGAGTCGGCTGTCTGAAGCCGGAGGAGCGGTTGCAACACTCAGAGCCCCGGCCAGCGGCCCCTCCTGTTGTTCTTTCTGGAGCTACATTCTTTTCCATTAAAAGAAGAAGAAGAAAGTTGGCTATAGACACAGTCAAAGGCAGTAATTAGTCCGCCGGAAGCGGAGCTTCGTGCAACCGAGCAAAGCCTGCATCCCCTGCAGTACCGATCCGGCGTCCGGAACCTCGCTGGATGCCTCCCGAGCACGGAATCCATCGCTGAATGAATGAACCGGCAGAGGGCAGGGAGTGCTAAGTGACGGGGAAGTGAAAGACGAGGACTTCACAGATGGAACTGCCGCCGGGGAGTAGGGGTGGGGGGGCATGGAGAGCCCAGAGCCGGGAGGGAGGCCAGGGCACAGGGTGGGAAGGGATGGGCTCTGTTTAAAAGGAAAAGGCCCTGGAGCCCTGCGCCTCCTCAAGGCTTGGATTACAGGTGTGTGCACCCTGCTTGGCTTAAAAATCACATTTCAAAAGTTTTTTTGAGTCTACCCAGGAGTTTAGGCCTCAGTTTTCTGCCTGGCTGGTGCATTTCTGATCCGAATTCCTGACGCTTTGGCCTGGGCTTCCTGCGGATGTCTGGCCTTAGCTATAAGCCCAGAGCGCCGCCTTTGGCCTCTGGTGTTAATTTTTGTCAAAAACTACAACTCTTACTTAAAAAAAAAAAGTCATTAGAAAAAAAATTTAAGACACTATTTTTCACATAAACGTTTAAAATAAGCTTCAAATATTCTGGTAACCACGTACGTGGAATAATAGTCCTCAGGGAGAAAAAAGTTCACACACAGGGTCCTGACTGCCCCTTGAAGTTTCCTTCCAATCCTCACCTGCTGTTGATTACACGGCTTTCAAATAAAAATGCCTCCGCTCCATTTGTACCTCGTGAATTCCTGTCTCAAATATCAAGAGATTTCAGCCTCTGACTTCTCCCGCATTCCTTCCAGCAAGTCCCTGAGTCAGCTCGCCCCCAGTGAGCTCATGCGGCCACAGGTCTCCATTAACATTGGTTTTGTCTGGGAAGTTAAGTTCTGGGATGTGTCCAGAGCTGAACAATCCTGTCTTGTGAGAATTACGATCTAATTATTTCTCAAGGATATCTGAGTTAACAGAAGGCAGCCGGTGGGGCGCGCCTTCTCACAGCTGAACAGACCACTCTCTACATTCCTTCGAAATAAGATATAGCCCAGTATTTTAAACCATAGCAACAGTCGATAAGAAAAACAGCAAAAATGTAATCGTTTCCATATGGAAAGAAAGCAGCGAAGCTGGGATCTATTGTTTTCTATGCAACAAAAAGCCACTGCTTGGTAAATTGGGCAGAAATAGCCAGTGTTCATATTTTGCCCCTATTTTATATTTGTTGATACACTGTGATGTATTTTATTGAAAAATGTTTCCCTCAAACTTACTGCTAAATTTTGTGTGTGTGTGTGTGTGTGTGTGTGTGTGTGTGTGTGGTTCTTCAGAAACCACATGAAACCAGTGTCTCTCTGTGTTAATTCCATTTAGTTCTACACTGTCTTGGTGATAATTTTCTCACTTTAACAAAACATGTGGGTGAGTGATTTTTTTTTTTTTTTTTTTTGTGGCTTTTCCAGACAAGGTGTTTCTGTATAGTCCCGGCTGTCAGGAACTCACCCTGTAGACTAGGCTGGCTTTGAACTCACAGAGATCTACCTGCCTCTGCCTCCCAAGTGCCGGAAATAAAGGTGGCCACCACTGCCCAGCCATGGGTGAGGTTCTGACTGCAGGGCTGACAAGATGGTAAAGGTTCCAGTTATCCTCCGGCCTCCGGATCCACACTGGGATACAAACATGCCCCCACATGTACACACAACCACACAAACAGACTCAATAAAGAAATGTAATTAAAATTTACAGCAAAGCAGCTCAAAGCCGGGCAGTCTTTAAGGCAATAGCTGAATAAAATTCCGTTTCTGCTCTGACATCCTACACCCCGCGACCAAATCTGACCCAATGCACGCATTCCCAGAGAGTTAAAGGCAAACAACTTACTTGTTTACTTAAAAAAAAAAAAAAAAAAAAAAAGGCCAAGGCTTTGATACAATCACTCAGGAGACAGAGGTGGTTGGCTCTCTGAGGTTAATCTGGTCTATATCATGGGTGTGAGGCCAGCCAGGGCTGCACAGTGAGACCCTGTCTCAAATATTTAATATGTGGGGGCATACGCATGCCATGGCCCAAGTGTGGTCGGGGAAATGGGTTCTCCTCTTCCATCATGTAGGTCCAGGCATGGATCTTGGTTGTCAGGCTTAGCAATAAATGCCTTTACCTAGCTTTGGGTTTTGAGACAAGGCCTTGCTGTGTGTATATAGCCGTAAGTGACCTGGAACTCGGTGTGTGCTCCGGGCTGTCCATTACTCCTGTCCTCCTGATTCCATCACCCTAGTACTGGGATTATAGCTGTTTGCCACAGCTTCTAAATTTTTTTTTTTTTTTTTTTTTTGCCCAGGATCATCTTGAACTCCTAACTCAACAGATCCTCCTGCCCCAGCCACCTGAGTGCTGGAAGGCGGGGCACACTGCTGCACCCGGACCAGTGTTCTTTCTGAAATAGCTACATCGAGTATCTTAACTGCATTCAGAGCACGGTCACACTGTTGCATTTGACAACATCGCCCCCTTGTGGCTCACAGCAGCCACTTTCAAAGGTATTTACAGAACTGGGATTCTCAGACCCAAGAAGAGTGGCTCCTGCTTAACGCTTGGGGAGCTGAGCCTGGAGAATCACAGCACGGTCCAGACCATCCTGGGCTACAGGGACCCCGTCTACAAACACGACGAAACAAGCACACTGGCGCGGGAGACGGCCCAGGGGCCAAGCATGTGGATGGCACGTGCAGAGGGTCAGAACCCACCTGCATCTCCAGCACCAAAGCACCTAACGCCCCCTCTACCTCCCTGGGTGGCTTCATACGGGTGCCCCGTGCACACACACACACAAACCCAAACACACACACCACACTATACACACACCTCACAGACACACATACATACACCAGACACATACACACACACCACTATACACACACCTCACAGACACACACACATACACCACACACACACCACGATACACACACCAAATACATACATATGCACCTATCACACCACTCACAGACACGCACACACCACACACACATATAGACATACTTACCACAGTACACACACACAGATGCACATACACACACACACCACATACATACATACCTATACCACACACTTGAAAGAAACCCTTTTTTAAAAGCCCACATACCCAAAGTATATTTTAGCTCCCATTTGAACCGTGAAAGTTTAGGTCATGTTTCGTAAATCTTTTTTGTAGTAAAGAGGGAAGAGGAAGAAACATGGAGACAAACAGAATGTTCCCTTTCCTTGGATCCTTATGCTTCCGTGTCAGGTATGAGCTTGCAGAGTTCTTTACACTAGACTCCAAGGTGCACAGATCTGCTCTGGAGCCTGAGGCGGGAGGATCTACAGGGTTTGAGACCCTATTTCTGCAAGATGATGTGGTTTTTTTTTCTTTTTTTCAAAGTGATGTTTTTTGTTTTTTTAATAGAAACTGCTTTTTTTCCCCTTACAAATGAAATTCCAAATATATCTTTTCACTGAAAATACATTACATTCCCCTGGGAGAATTTTCTTCGTGTCTGTGGACAGAGTACATAAATTAGAATCCGCATTCTATTTTATTACTATAACAGATTGACCTTGAAAGTAAATATTCATATTTATTTATCTGTTCTGAACGGAGCCTTGTGTAGCCCAGGTTGGCTACAGGAGACCCAGAGTGCTGGGATCGCAGACAAGCCCCACTAAGCCTCCATTTTGAAAATATTTTAGTCCAAGCATCCTTAAGGTCTTCTTCTCTTCTTAGCTTAAAGTCAGAGATTACTATAGCTGGCGACAACTTGTTCTAACAACGTGAAGCTGTCCAAAAAGTCTTCTTCCTCCATTCCAAATCTTGTGTACTGATGGATGTAAGCTCTGGTGAGAAAGCAGCAAGTATCACATACACAATTCCAGGCAAATGAGAAGCTTAAACAATGAACGACCCGGTGAGCACTCCGAGCTCACAGAAGCTCTTGGGACTCACTGATGTGTGGGTCGCTCGTTCTAACACCAGCACCTTTAGCCCGTCGTCACACTCGCTCTGCCCTTAGTGTCCAAGAAGGCACAGGGGAAAGGAGGCACGTCGGGCTCTGAGGTCATGGAAAATGGGCTCAGTATTCCACAGGAGGTGACTGACCCCAGATCAACCCTCAGAAGGAGCCCAGGAATGTCACATAAGGTTTGGAATTAGAAGTGACGCCAGCGTTCCTCCTGGGTGGTGTTCTCAGCCATCCCCTAACCCACAGGTTTCTGGGTTAGCAGAAACCCAGCTCCTGGAAGAACAGCAGGGGCAGGCGGGATAAACTGACATCACAGTGGGAGTAGGAAGAGATTGGACCAAGAGAAGACTTGGGAGCCAGATGAGGAGGAGACAGGCTGGGCACAGCCTGGGCAGGATGACTGGGTCCTGGGGAACCCTGTTCAGTCACCTGGGGAATTGTATTTTGACAGCAAATAACTATCCATGAGAAGAGGCTGAGCAGCTGCTAAGACATCCCTCAGTGCCCCGTGGAGCTGAGCTTCCCATTGCTATTACTGAGGAGGCCCGGAGTCTCCTCTGCTCCCCAGGACCTTCTCCCTGTCTCTTCCCAGCACTGGGACAGAGCACAGGCCCTCACATGAGAGTTCTAGGCATGCCTAGGGTACACAACCACACATCAGGCAAAATAGCCACACACATAAAATAAAGATACTGGTACGGAAGAGTTGCCGAGCACTTCTTAGCCCAGTGCCGAACTAGGTGGCTTGCATGCCCACCTCACTGGACCCTTGCTGCACAGATGAGAAGGGACCTTTACATCACACGCCTCCCAGCTGCACTTGGCAGCAAGGCTTACTCACAGTGCGCCTCAGGCCCTACTGCGGCAGTGTCCGGCCGAGAGAAGGGGTCTGCAGACCCCTTTTGTACTTACTTGGATGCAAACATATTCCACGCCTTGCCCACAATCGCGTCGAGCGGTCTCACTAAGAGCTGGCTATTGCTGACCAGTGCCGCAGACTTCTCATACTTGTCAAAAGCTCGCTGCGTTCTCCACACGCTGAACGCGTGAGCGGGTCCCAGCCAGGGAGTGTAGAGAGCTGGGTCCTTAAATCCCTCTAGAGTTAAAAACATGGTGCATCTGAGCAAAGTCCCTTCTGCACACGTGTGAAAGTGTGATAACAGAGGCTGGCAACGTGGTGCAGGGAGCAAGAGTGCTTGTCGCCAGGCCTGCTGACTCGGGTTCAGCTCCTGGGACCCACACGCCGCACGGAGAGAAGTCACTCTCCTGCAGGTTGTCCTCTGACCTCCACATGTGTGCTGTGGTACACACACTGTGGCCACACACACACACACACACACACACACACACACTTACTCACTTAAAAACAAAAAGGGAAAACAGTAATTCTGAAGAAGGACAGAGAGGTGTGGAAACTTAAGAAGAGAGAAGCTGAGGAGCCTCTTACTCTGGACTCCAGGTAAAGTCTCTGTGCTGGAAAGATGGTGGAGTGCTTTAGAAGCTGAGAGCACTGGCTGCTCTTCCAGAGGACCCAGGTTCAATTCCCGGCACCCAAAGACACATTCCCAACTGTCTGTAACTCCAGTCCCGGGAGATCTGACACCCTCTTCTAGCATTTGTAGGCGCCAGGCATGCGTGTGGTACATAGAAATACATGCAAGCAAACATACACATAAAATAAATAAAAATTAAAAAAACAAAATTTGATGCTGGGCAGTGGTGGTGCACTTCTGTGATCCCAGCACTGGGAGGCAGATTCGGAAGGAGCTCTGCGTTTGAGGCCAGCCTGGTCTACAGAGTGAGATCCAGGGCAGCCGGGGCTGCATACAGACCTTACCTCTGAAAAAAATACTGCTATAAAGACTGTCTGCAAGCCAGGCATTGGAGGTACACGCCTGCAATCCCAGCACTCGGGAGGCAGAGGCAGGTGGGTCTCTGTGAGTTCGAGGCCAGCCTGGTCTACAAATCTACAAAGTGAGCCCAGGACAGCCAAGGCTACACAGAGAAACCCCACCTCAAATAAACAAACAAACAAACAAACAAACAAATAAATAAATAAATGCAGAGATTGCCTGCAGAGAGATATTTCAAATATGAATGTTAAACTAGCAATGACGCATGCTTGTGGCCTAGGTGTCTCTGACCTTCCTTATTGCTTTCTCAGATGTGAACCTGAGATCTGGGAATCTCACAAACAAGACGAATAAACCTGTGCACAGTCAAAGCTGTCTAGAGTTCCTGGCCTAGGATTCTGTCAGTGGCTCAGACTGAGGGGATCCCTTGGTTTCGGGGAGAAAATAATTTCTGCCTCCAGTAGGTGGCAGAACGGGACTTTATTAAAGATGTTTTTATATGGCGCTTAAGGCCCTCAGGCGGGTAAGCCCCGCCCCATGAGTGTGGATCATAGATGAGGTGGGCCCCACGGTCCTGCACAGTACTGGGTGAATTTTGAGGTTCCTGTCTTTAGTGAGGTGCTAAGGAATTCTAATGAGGTCGCAGGGCACTCCTGAAGGGTACAGACAGGATTACGAGGAGGTAAACTCCAGAATGAAGGAGGGTAGGGCGTCCTCACTGCAAACCAGGATGTTAGTCTTGTTTGAGAGATTTCCAGAAAATGTCTTCAAAGAGGAGGGGGACCCAGGGTCCTACACATTCAGGCCCTAAGCCCAGGTCATTCTTCTTTTAACATTCTCATTTGAAGATATTTCTATACAAAATACAGAGATTTTTATATATTTCTGACAACCTTCACAACAAATGCTAATTGTGCTAGAATCCTTAGTTTTGGGGTAACGAGAGGTCCCCTTTCCTTCCTAAGCCCCCAAATCTCCCTCTTCTAGCCTGCCTCATATTCGTTTGTCAGCTGTGACCTGGTGTACATGAGCGAGCCCACCTTATGTGTTCATTCAGGTCCCTAGACAAACCTTTGCAATGGGACTTTGGAGCCACCAAAACTGTACACTTGGGGGCGGGGGGGCTGAGTGCTCGTTGTGTAAGAGCGCTCGGTGTACAAGCTAGGGGACAAGGACCGGCAAGCCCTCGGAGCCTGCCGGTCAGCCCTTGGAGCTGAGAGGGAGGCCTCGGGTTCAGTGAGAGAGGCTGTCTCAAAGGACAAGGCAGAGAGCAGCAGCAGGTGAAGACACCCGAGCCCTGCTCTGGCTCCTGCAGCCATATGCTCACCACACACACACACTTAGAAACAAACGCTTAAAACTGTGCGATGGCTGTTGTGAAGACACTTAGTAATTTTCTCGAGAAGCTCATGGCCACACGTGCCTGTGTTTTACTCTTTCAGATAAATGAGCTAAACTTCCCTTCGTAAGGAGAGAGGACATGGCTCAAGCT
Source organism: Psammomys obesus (assembly GCF_907164565.1). Taxonomy (NCBI): domain Eukaryota; kingdom Metazoa; phylum Chordata; class Mammalia; order Rodentia; family Muridae; genus Psammomys; species Psammomys obesus. The sequence continues at coordinate 11,447,145 of NW_026595981.1, read as the reverse complement.
GCACAAGGACCTCACCTCATCCCCAGAGCCCCAGTCAAGAAAACTGGCTTGGTAGCCCATGCGTGGAAGCCCAGCACTGGGAAGTGCAGGCTGGGGCCACTGACCAGCCAAGGCTAAGTCCCCTAGCAGGTGCCAAGTTAGTAGGAGACCCTGTCTCAAAAGTAAGGTGAGATGGGGATGGTGGAGCACGGTAATCTCAGCACCGGAAAGCTGAGGCAGGAGGATCAGCACTTCAGAGCCAGCCACGGCTAGAGAGCAAGTTTGGGGATACATGACAGACTGTCCAAAACAGCAAAGAAACAAAATTCCAGGGTCAAAGACACCTGAGGAAAGACCTGCACTGGCCTCCACTGGCCTCCACCCTCCACGGGCTCTACCCCCCTCCATGGGCCTCTACCCCCCTCCACGGGCCTCCACCACTTGCACTCTCCATGGGCTCTACCCCCCTCCATGGGCCTCTACCCCCCTCCATGGGCCTCCACCACCTCCACCCTCCATGGGCCTCTACCCGACTCCACGGGCCTCCACCACCCTCCACCAGCATTGGAAAGATGGCTCAGTGGGTTGTATTCTCCAACCCCAAATTAGATTTGGATTTATTTGGTTGGTTGGTTTGGTTTTGGAATGCATGGGGGGTTTTGTTTGTTTGTTTGTTTGTTTTCTGCTTGGTTTGGTTTGGTTTTTTTGAGACAGGGTTTCTCTGTGTAGCCCTGGCTGTCCTGAAACTCACTTTGTAGACCAGGCTGGCCTCCAAGTCACAGAGATCTGCTTGCTTCTGCCTCCTGGTCTGGGATTAAAGGTGGTTGAGTGCCTAGCTAAAAGTTCTCATTTATATTAAATGTGTGTGTGGAGGTTGGGCATCTTTGTGGAGGAAGTTCGCTCGTCCACCTTGACGTGAGTTCCAGGTACCAGATTCAGGTTTGTCGGGCTCATGAGATAAGTGCCTCTCCCCCCCTGCACCATCTTGAAAGTCCCAGAAGTTATTTTTAGAAAACTCAGTTTTCACCTGAATTAATGCTTACCCACATCTGCACTTTGCACTTCTTTCCCACGGAGGATGACCAAGTTAGCAATGGAAGTGTTAAAATTAAGTTCTTTGTGAACTGACATTTTGCCAAGAGGAGGGAGGCCTGACAGAGGAGGCCGCACCTGCCAGTCGATACCTAGCACAAAGGAAAAGCGGAGAGCATATAAGCGGCTTTGAATTGGAGGAAAGTGTAGATGTTTCAGGTTGGTGTGACAGCACATCCCATAATCCCAGCAGGTGATGCAGGAAAATCAGCAGGCAGGCGTTTAAGGCCTTTGGATAATCTACCCTGCATTGAGAGATACAGTGGTTCGCCTGTTTTGAGTCAGGGCCACTCTGTAGCCTAGAACTCAAAGTGTAGCCTAGGCTGGCCTCGAAGTGCCAAGGTTGCAGGATTGGAGGTATCAGCCACCACATCCACTTGTATTGTAGTTCGTTCGTTCTTTCTTTCTTTCTTTCTTTTTCTTTCTTTCTTTCTTTCTTTCTTTCTTTCTTTCTTTCTTTCTTTCTTTCTTTC
>NW_026595981.1:11304230-11445591 GCF_907164565.1 Psammomys obesus | reverse complement strand
TTCTTTCTTTCTTTCTTTCTTTCTTTCTTTCTTTCTTTCTTTCTTTCCTTCCTTCCTTCCTTCCTTCCTTCCTTCTCTCTCTCTCTCTTTCTTCCTTTCTTTCTTTTTATGGGGTCTTGTTATATAGTCCCAGGGTAGCCTCAAAATGCTGGGATTACAAGTATGCACAACCATGTTCAGCTTCAAAGCCTGATAGAGAATTACACTGTAACCTCTCCTGCCTCTGTGTCTGTCTGTCTGTCTCTCCTTTTCTTCTCCCCTAGGACCTGTTTATTAAGTATCCCTGGCTGTCCTAACTTGTTCTGTAGACCAGGCTGGCCTTGAACTTAAGACTTCTGCCAACCTCTGCCTCCTGAGTGCTGGGATCAAAGGCGAGTGTTATTACATCTAGTAATTTTACTCTCTTGCTTCAATCATTCATTCCCCTGTTGCTGGGACATTGCGGATAGATAATAATGGTGACAAAAGTGGCCAGTCTTTATACAGAGTACTCTGGTAGCACATGAACAGTTATAAAACTAGACCCTTCACCTTGGTTTGTGCCATAAACATGCTCACCCATATCCGTAGTCATACATTCAAAAACTAAAGACATTCAGAGCTGGCTATGTAGCTCACTGGTAGTACACTAGCCAGTACATATGAAACTAAATGCAATCCCTGCACCGCAAAAAAAAAAATTACATGCTTAAACTCTATCTATAACCAATTATAATAAACCATTGACAGCCTCCAGTTCCATGTGAGAAAATGACTAAGCAAACTGCACTTTGTTATTTGAGAGAGGCTGCTGAGGTGTGCCTCACCTTGAAGAACACTGTGCAACAGGAGATATAAGCAGGTACTGCTGGAAAAACAAATGCTGGGGAAAAAAGTGGGAAAGCGTTTCCAAACTCTGGCACTGCTGTCCAAACATAAAAGCTGTTTCCAGCAAGGGAAACAGGGACGATCGACTTGTTACTTCACACTTTCCCGTAACAGCCAGTGACTTCCAGTTAAAAGCAAAGGTCCACAGACACAGGTGTCTGCCTCTCCCCAACTCCCATTAAGACAACAGAGGATGTCTTAACATAGGGGGAAAGCAACAGACATGAAGACAGCATCAGCAGAACCACTGAGCAGCCTTGACAGGGGAAACTCTGCCCGCCCACTACCGAAGTCCTGGGAACAAGACAGGCATTTCTAACAGCCAAGGAACAGTGAGATTTCTGCTCTGAAAAAGCTAATTGAGGCCAGCCTCAGCGACTGTAGACACAGCCATGCAGAGTCCTATGGGAAACTGAGTCACTGTGTGGAAGCTTTACCTATCCTGGCTCTGAGAAGATCAGTGCCAAGACAGTGATTTGAACCCATCACCAACCTACAGCCAGAGCCCTCATGAGTTATCCTGACACCGCCTTCTTCCATGCAGAGACTCCTCTCTGCTCCTCTTGGAAGAATTCTCATTAACATAGCGGGCATACTGCAAGGGCAGAGGGGTTTGGGGCTGTCCTGGAGTTCATTCTGTAGACCGGGCTGACCTCGAACTCAGACTCCCAGGTCCTGGGATTAAAGACGTGTGCCACTGCCACCAGGCTATGGTGCACACTTACAGTCTTATAATCCTAACAGGAAGGTGGAAGCAGGAGGATCAAGAACCCAGGAACAGGCAGGCAGTGGTAGTGCACACGCCTTTAATCCCAGCACTTGGGAGGCAGAGGCAGGCAGATCTCTATTCATTCGAGGCCAGCCTGGTCTACAGAGTGGGTTCCAGGATACCCAAGGCTATACAGAGAAACCCTGTCTCAAAAAACCAAAAGAAAAATTTTTTGGTTTATTTGCTGTGGTGTGTGTGTGTGTGTGTGTGTGTTCATGCATGTAGACATGTGCTTATGTGTGCCACAGTGCACATGTGGAAGTCAGGGACAACTTTTAAGAGTTGGCTCTCTCCTTCCCCATGTGGGTCCCAGAGATTACACACAGGCCATCAGCTTGGACACAGGCACCTTTGCCCATGGAGCCACCTTGCTGGCGCATGTCTTTTTTTGATTGAGGCAGAACCAAATATCTTAGGCTGACCTTAGGCTGAGTCAGGCCCTGTTGCTCACTTTCCTGCTTCCACGCCTGCAATGTTGGGGTCGCAGGCAGGCGTGTACTTCTAACCCTGGTTTTGTGGGGCTGAGGGCTGATCCTAGGGCCTTACACATGCTGGGCAAACACTCTTCCAATTGAGCTACTTGATTTAAAACTACATCCATATGTTACTTTGATTAAAATAAGATAATGATTTTTAAATGACATGGCACTTGTCTGAAATGTCCTTTCTAAATGGAACTGTAACGCCATCAAGAAGCCCTTAGCAGCGTCCCAGCGAGTTTCTGTAGGAAGCTATGTGGCTAGAAGAAGGGGCCTTTATTTCAACCAGACTGAGCCGGTTTATACTCAGGGCTCCAGGACAGGCGCTTCCCTGGTATGTGGGTTGTCTATTTTTAAAATACCCTTTTACCTTCTTCCATTTTTGCACTGGAAATAAGCATCTGTCTTAAATGCTTGAGGAGGCCAGCCCAGGTAAATGTGCTGAACGCCAGGGAGTTCGCAGACATCTGAGGAATGTTCCGGACACCCAGCATCTTAAATTCAGGGTGGGGAACTAAATGCTCCACTAAGTCTCCTGTAAGGAAAAGAAAATAACGCAACATGAACTAATTTGACTTCACCCACAGTGGTGCCATTAGCTTTACACAACTGTGACCTGATACTCTGGGACAAATGTGTTTTCTCCATGTCTAGAACTGCTTAAACATTAAAATAGTGAATTTTCAGACAGTGTCTGCTACAGCTACATTTTTGCTTCACTTCATTTCATTTTTTTATTTATTATTTTTGACACAGGGCCTCACTATGTAGCCCTGACTGTCCTGGAACTCTCTTTGTATACCAAGTTGGTCTTGGACTCATAGAGATCCATCTGACTCTGCCTCCAGAGTGCTGGGAGTAAAGGCGTGCACCATCATGTCTAGATCTGTCCTTCATTTCAGCATGGCTGAAAAAAGCATAGTTATAATGGGTACGGTGGCTCAAGCTTGTAATCTCAGCACTTAAAAGGCAGAGGGAGGGAGATTGCCCACAAGTTCTAGGCTAACCCAAGGGATTACATAGGAAGACCTTATCTCAAAAGAAAAACAGATATCCAGATATAGTTGTGTATGCCTTTAATCCCGGCACTTGGGAGCCACCGGCAGGCAGATTTCTGTGAGTTCAACACCATCCTGGTCAGCATAGTGAGTTCCAGAATAGCCAGAGCTATATGGTGAGATCCTATCTCAAGAAAAGAAGGTGGAAGGAAGGAAGGAAGGAAGCAAGGAAGGAAGCAAGGAAGGAAGGAGGGAGAGAAACAGAGAAAGCAAAGAAAGAAAGGAAGAATGAAAGACATACACAAAAACAAAACATCCTACATTTTACCAAGAGAAATATGAGTAGAAATATGGTTGACTAATTCATTAAACTCCAGGAAAAGTATAAAAGATAATGAATATGCTTTTCTTGCCATTCTACAGTCACTGACTGTTCCCTGGAAAATGTCCCAGATCTTCTATGTATCTGGCTAAATGATAATCAGACCTGAGCAGAAACATAGATCTGTGGGAGAGTCAGCAAACAAATTTCACAGCATGAGCAGCTCCAGAGACTGAGGCGAGAAACCTAGAGGATCTTGAGAGCCCAGGGGTTCAACACCAACCTAGGCAACACAGCAAGACCCAGAATAAAACGGGTAAATAACAACCCAGAAGCAGAGAGGCCAGGTAGCAACAACCTGTCAGTCACTGCTTCCAGGGTTACCTCCTGGAAGCCGCCAGGCCAGCTTCCGTGCTCAGCCATGCTCCGCTGTTAGGTCACTTCTCACTTCCCTGGGTCTCTTCGCCATCTCTCTGACTTGGACTAGCAATTCATGGACCTGACTGAGCCCCTTATCCACAGACTTCCTCCCTCAGACCACCTGTCTTGCTCTTTCCGGCAAACTCCAACTCTTGCACCAGCCCTACTCCTCACTTTCCCTTTCAGAACACAACAATGGGCGCGACACTACATGGCAGCCTGGAGTCCCTGAGTTTTCTTTCTCCTTCTTTTCCTCCTCCTCCCCGTTTACCAGCCCCCTCCCCTTATTATCGCAAAGTAGCAAGGAAGCTTTAGCCAAAGCACAAAACAATAGATAATATACATCAGAAAATGCTCTGTCAAGAGTGGCAGCAGGTCACACAAGTGACAGCTAACCCTCCTCCAGGTTTTCAGTCCTTAAACACAACGCCAGTTCCCATAAGAAGCCCACACTGTTTCCTCTTCCTTCTTCAGATTTACTTATGTGTACATGTATGTGTGTTCACTGTGGGCGTGCCTGGTACCCCCAGAGGTCAGCAGAGGGGGTCAGATCTCCAGGAACTAGAGTTACAGCCCCACCAGAGGTGCCGTGAATAGAACCGGGGTCCTCTGCAAGAGCAACAAGTGCTCTTAGGCGCTGAGCCATCTCTCCAGCTCAACCCCATAATTTCTGGGAACCCCACATGTACCCACCTTTTATCTGTCGGGAGTAGCTCAGTGGTGTCACACCCGCTCAGGTGTGTAAGGGCCTCACTTCTATCCCCAGCAGTACAAAACACACACACTTCCCACCCGATGAATTTCAGCAAGTGCTTGCCGTTCGCCATGCACTGCTTCCAGTCCTAGGAAAATGGTGGCCCCACCCATGGTGAGGTCATTTAGATACCCGCGCTGTATGCTTTTGAGAAATTTAGTAACTTCTCGGGCTTTTCAGGAAGACAGTTCAGAGATGAAGGTGGGTCTGAAGGCAGGTTTTTCGGGGCACATCATGGAGGGGAAGAGACCGTGAACTAACTTTGGGGCTTTTTGAGCATATGGCTTTTCTACAAATAATAGAGGGGTTGGTTACCCAGTGGATTCCTGCGGTAGTGAAACGAGCTGTCCTCAGAGTATGTAGGCTGGAACACGCTCCCCAGCTGATGGGCAAGAACTCTATTTAAATCTCTGAAGGAGATCTGCTTGATGTTCATCCGTTTGGCACAGATCTTGTGGACTGCGTCGTTCTCATGAGTGAGGAGGGCGTCTGAAGACCGGTACAAGTGAGAGAGCGTCAAGATGGAGTTGTAGTTCTGCACGATAACCTGGAGAGAACAGGGTCAAAGACAGAGAGGGAGGGCGAGTGGTGAGAGGTGTAGATTCCAGCCATTCCGCGGTGGTGCACACCCCCAATCCCAGCACTCAGGACACAGTGGCAGGTGGATCTCTCCAGTTCACCACCAGGTCTACAAAGTGAGTCCAGGACAGCTGGAGCTGTGCTACACAGAGAAACCCTGTCTCTAAAAACAAAACAAAAAAAGAAAGAAAAACAAAACAAAACAAAACAGAAAACCAATGATTTCCAAAGACAACTGCATATCTCTCAGGAGCCTGTTTCAGGGTTGGTCTTTCTGGTGCTGCAAAGAGGGACCTTGACTTCACATTGGGGTCCATGTATTGTGGCTAGCCTTCAAATGATCTTAATTTCTTTCTATTGAGAAGAAATTTTTGTATGTACCAATTTTCTGTTATCTTCCTAATAGGAAAACAAAATGTAGGAAATGATTCAGGAAAGAAGTGTGGTACAATGGCTTTTTGTTTTTGTTTTGAGGCTGTGTAGCCTTGGCTGGTCTGGAACTTGGTATGTAGACCAGGATGACCTCAAACTCATAGAGATCTCCCTGTCTTTCTGCTTTTGCCTCCAGAGTGCTGGGATTAAAGGGTGTGCCACCATGACTGGCCTTAGTGTATGCTTTATTTGCATTATATCCTTCATCTTTAGGAGGCCGATATTTCTGTCCCCATTTTATACATGAGGAAAGTAACGCATAGAAAATTTAAATATCCCCAAAGCCATGATGCTGGAAAGTAACAGTATTTCATATTTTGTATTTTTTTTTTCAAATTTTTGGTGTGCCACTATGACAGGCTTAACTAACTTTCTCCTCTCCTCTCCTCCCTCCCTCCCTCCCTCCCTCCCTCCCTCCCTCCCTCCCTCCCATTCTTTCCTTCCTTCCATCCTTTCTTTCTTTCCACCTCAGGCCGGGCAGTGGTAGCAAGCACCTTTAATACCAGCAATGGGAAGGCAGAAATAGGACAATCTGTGAGTTCTAGGCCAGCCTGTTCTACAGAGCAAGTTCCAGGACAGCCAGGGCTACACAAAGAAACCCTGTCTTGAAAAAGAAAAATAACAAAAAACAAAAAAAGGAACCTCAGCTATGCATGGAGTCACACTCCTGTCGCTGGATTGGGCAAATGAGTCTTGAGTTGGAAGCCAGGCTAGACTACATGGTAAGACTGTCTCAAAAAACCCAAAACAAAGTAAAACAAAAATATTTAGAAACAAAGGATGCTCTATACGTTTGGGAGAATGTAATTAAAATTAAATTAGTTGTTCACATAAATATCACAATCAGTCCTGAAGTTGGAACACAACATTCCCAAAAACATGAGATCCATAATGTATTCATGTTCACTTTAAGAACAAAGCCTATAGGGGCTAGAGAGATGGCTCAGTGTTAGGAACACTGGATTCTTATCCTGAGGACCAGGGTTCAATTCCCAGCATGCGCAGGGCAACTCACGATTAACCCCAGTCCCAGGGGCTCAGACGCCACATGGTGCATAGACATACATCCAGGCAAAACCTCATAAACATAAAATAAAAACAAAGTTCGAAGAAGAAAACACACCGTGATCTAATTAGTCTCTAGTTAATATTTACCAAAGGGAAATGGCATATGACCATACCACGCTCCTACTTATGCCTAAATCGATTAAAAAAAGAGAGGGAGAACAAAGAATATATAACATAAAGCTTTTGATAGGGGCCGGAGAGGTGGCTCATGGTTAAGAGCACCGGCTGGTCTTCCAGAGGACTTGGGTTTGGTTCCCAGCACCCACATGATGACTCACAACCCCATGACCCCAGGACCACAAATACATTGCCCTCTTCTAGCCTCCTTGGATATATGGCATGCATGTGTGCACATACATACAGGCAAGCAAATACTCACAAAAAACATAACAAATTAACATATTCATACCTCGCCAGTTCCGTAAGGCCATATAATCTGATTCATTTTCAAGGAACTGGAGTACTGATCTTGTAACTTCTGTGTAATGAAGGCTCCCAGCCCTGATCCTGTTCCCCCGGCCATACTCATCATGATGAAAAGTCCACTCAAAGAGTCGCATTTCTCCACCTCCTTTTGGATTAAGTTCATTACGGATTCTTCATGCTTTGGTCCATGTACAGAGTAACTTTGTCATGGCAAAAGGAACAAACACAGTGCCTGTCAGTTTATCCAGAGGGATGTGGTACAGAGTAAGGGCGTTCAGGAGCCAGACCTTTACAAAGCTATTGCAGTGGACCTCATGTAACGTTAAGGTTCCCTGATTGACAACAATTTCTTTTATTTTGAGACAAGGTTTCTCTGTGTAGCCCTGGATGTCCTGGAGCTCACTGAGCAGACCAGGCTGGCCTGAACTCACAGAGATCTGCCTGCCTCTGCCTCCCCAGTGGTGGGATTAGAGTGCACCACCACTGTCCAGCTTGACACTTGATAGCCACAGGTTAAATATATTTAACAGGTGACATGTATGGCTAGAAGCATAAATTTACAGGATTTAGGAAGTTTCTTTTAAGTGACAGCATTGGGGTTATTTCATTTGTTGTTATTATTATTATTATATCATATGTGTGGTGTGCGTGTGTCTGTGTGTGTAGGCCAGAAGACAACTCCTGGGGACTGGACTCAGGTTCTCAGGCGTGGCAACAACTGCCTTTACCTGAGTCAGGTCGCTGACCTCACACATTCTGTGGGAGTGTCCCACAGACTCACAATCTTTTTTTTTTTTTTTTAAGATTTATTTATTATGTAGACAATATTCTGTCTACACATACAACTTCACACCAGAAGAGGGCACAGATCTCATTATAGATGGTAGTGAGCCCCCATGTGGTTGCTGGGAGTTGAACTCGGGACCTCTGGGGGAGCACACAGTGCTCTTAACCTCTGAGCCATCTATCCAGCCCCAGACTCACAATCTTGCCTCAGCCTCCCAAGGGCTGGGATTACCTGGCTGCCCTCTGGAAAGCATATGGCCCAGCAAAACTTGCCAACTACTGCCTTGTAACACCCTAAGGGCTGGATGCCTGTGAGAGATAAGGATGCTGTATTGATAACAACTTTGCAGCACAATAATGAAGAGGATGGAGATGTGGCTGCAGGAGGGTGCGGTTTCATCAACGGCCCTCACCTGAGCACAGGCAGAGGGCTAATGAGAGTTTTGGGAATGAGATCAAATTCTGAATATTTATTTGCTTACTGGTGGTAATGGAAAGTGATCCTAGTGCTTCAAAGACACTGGGCAAGGGTCCCACTGCTGAGCTATAGCCTTACACCTTTGTTCATATACTTTAAATTTCCAGATAGGAGTTTGCTAAATTGCCCAGGCTGACCTTGAATTTGTTCTGTAGCTCAGAGAGACATAGAACTTGAGATCTTGTTGAGTAGCTGGGATTATAGGCTTGCACTAGGCCTGAGACATTCTAAATTTTCTTTTTTTAATTACATATATTTATGGGAGGGCATGCATGTGCCATGACACATGTGTGGATGTCAGAAGATAATCTGCGGAGTCGGTTTTCTCCTTCCACTACTGTGGGTCTTGGGAACTGAAGTGAGTTCTTCAGGTTTGGAAGGGAATGCCTTTAACCTCTGAGCCATCTCACTAGCCCAATTTTTTTTAAAATTTATTTATCTTTGTTTTTTTTTTTTTTTTTTTTTTTTTTTTTTTTTTTTTTCAAGACAGTGTCTCTTTGTGTAGCCCTAGCTTTCCTGGAACTCATTCTGTAGACCAGGCAGGCCTTGAACTCACAGGGATCTGCCTGACTCTGCCTCCCCAGGGCTGGGATTGAAAGCGTGTGCCACCACTGCCCAGCTCCAAATTGTTAATTTTATTTTAGTTTTGCTTTAAGGCCTTGGTTTGAATAAGGCTCATATATTTGAATACTTAGGGAGTGGCACTGTAGAGAAAGATCAGAAGGTGCGGCCTTGTAAAAGTAGTTGTGACTTTGTGAGGGAAAATGTGTCACCGGGTGTGGCTTTGAGGTTTCAAAAGCTCAAACCAGGCCCGTCTCTCTCATCCTGCTTCCTGAGGATCCGAATGCAGAACTCTCAGCTACTTCTCCAGCACCATGTCTGTCTGCATGTCTCAATGCTCCCCACCACGATGATGACAGACTCTAAAACTGTAAGCAAGCCCAATTAAATGCTTTCTTTTCTAAGAGTTGCTGTGGTCATGGTGTCTCTTAACGGCAAGAACAATGACTAAGATATCCTGGGACTATGTAGACCCGACTAGCTTGATTTCACAGAGATCTACAGGCCTCTGCTTCCTAAGTGCAGGAATGACAGGCATGTGCCACCACACTCGACTCCAGATTCTAAACTTGAATATAACACTTTGACGATTTTGAGCTTGCTGTATCAACTGTGCACCGATTGTGGTATGAATACTGAACCATATCGCGGTCCCGCCCCTGAAATCCATGAGTGCTTGCTCTTACCCATATGCCCAGTTGTTCCCGGATCCTTGTTTCTGACAGAAGCATGCGTGCTGACCATATTTCCATTGGCCAGACTGGGTGGCTTTTGCTAGTGTTTGATTGATAACTTTAGGTTCCATGTCAACAAGGACAGCCCGGGCAACTGGAACTAGAGGAGGGAAAGCAAACAAACAAATCAGAGATTTTATGTGGTACCACAGTCTTAGACTTCTAAGTCACTGAACCATACTGCTAGCCCTACAATCAGTTTGTTGGGTTTTTTCTTTTTAAGATTTATTATTTATACTGTATTCTGCCTGCATAGATGCCTGGATGCCAGAAGAGGGCACCTGATCTCATTATATTTATTGTGTTTTGGTTTTGAGACAGGGTTTCTCTGTGTAGCCTTGGCTGTCCTGGACTCACTTGATAGACCAGGGTGGCCTCAAACTCACACAGTTCTGCCTGCCTCTGCCTCCCAGAGTGCTGGGAATACAGGTGTGTGCCACTGTGCCCTGCAGATATTGTTATAGATGGTTGTGAGACACCATGTGGTTGCTGGGAGTTGAACTTAGGACATTTGGAAGAATAGCCAGTGTTCTTAACCTCTGAGCCATCTCTCCAGGCCTCAACCCCCCCACCCCCCGGTTTTTGGGTTTGGTTTTGGTTTATTTTTTGTTTGTGTGTTTGCTGTTTTTTTTGTTTTGTTTCGTTCTTCTTAAATTCAGGGCTTGGAGGTAGAGTACTTGCATAGCCTGCTGAGGCCTTGGATTCAAATCCCAGCACAGGGTAGGGATAGAAAAGCAAAGGCTTTCCCTGCTGAAATGGAAGGTGTGGGGCTTAGACACTCATTGAGAGCCAAACTTTGAAGACGTTGATGTTAGCGCAAGGACTGTTGACCATACCTACCTCCATGTTCTTCCTCTCTGAAAAACCTTTCTTTGCAGGATGCTTGATACGCTTCATTTTCTCTCTTAGAGCAGAGTCCCTGGGAACAGTGTGAGTCTCTAAATAGAGCGTCAAACACCTCAAAGCCAATCTGGTTGCCACACTGCCCGAGCTGCACTGTTACTATCGACATGCCGAGCCACAAAGCGGGCCTCGTCTGAGAAACAAGGGGGTGGGTGACCTGTGAAAGAGAAAGATACAGATGTGAGAAACACTAACAAGAGCAGACAGCATGCTGTGCTCACTCTGTATCAGTAAAGGGTGGAGAGGTGGCTCAATGGTTGAAGCACTTGCTGCTCTTACAAAGACCCAGGTTTACGTCCCAGCACCGTACCCTGCTGCCTGTAACTTCAGCTCTAGGGTAGCCAATGTTCCCTCACAGCCTTCCCAGGCACTGCACACACAGACACACGGGTATGCACGAACAACATAAAAATAAACAAAATTGTTAGAGAACTAAAACTATATATACACTAATAAAAAGTAATTTTTTTTTTTTTGGTCTGGGCATGGTAGCACACACCTTTAATCCTAGTACTCAGGAGGCAAAGGCATGTGGAGTTCTGTGAGTTCCAGGCCAGTTTATGAGTGCATGTATATGTGCATGAGTGTGTGTGTGTTTGGTTTTGAGACAGCATCTCATGACATAGCTCTAGCTGGCCTGGAACTCACAGATATCAGCATGTTTCTGTCTCTGGAACACTAGGATTAAGGTCATGCAGCGTCATGCTCAGCAACTACAGTTCTTGGCCTTTGCCATCAAAAAGCACCTCGGGGAAAAAAAAAAAAAAAAGCACCTTGGGAGCAGCAGCAGCAGGAAGTGGCAGTGAGCTTTCCTAAGAAGAGAGTTTTAACAGAGATTTAAGTCAGGCTGCTGATGGAAAGAGAGGCACTCAAGAAGAGGATACTACATCCTCATTGTGGGGTGTGGCCCTCTCAAGAATCACATTTGAGTGCTATAGCAATAACCACCTATATTAATGTGACTTTGTTGTCTTCTTTTTTTTTTAATATTCTTTTTTTTTTTTTTTCATTTTTGAGACAGGACCTCACTGTGTGGCTCTGGCTGTCCTGAAACTCGCTATGTAGATCAGGCCAGCCTCAACTCACAGAGATGCCTCCTGCCTCTCCCTTCTGAGTGCTGGGAATTTATTCCAGTGTTGTGTGTATGCTTTGCCTGTCTGCACGTCAGTCTGCTATGTGTATGCAGCGTCCTCAGGGGCCAGAAAGGGGTGTCATATTCTCTGGGACTGGAGTTACAATTGCCTTGAAGATGCTGGGAATCTGTTCTGCAAAAGTAGTAAGTTCTGTTAACTCCTGAGCCATCTCCTCAGCCTTGTTTCATTGTCTTCTGACATTACATTGTTCAAAGACTTCCCAAGATAACTGATTTTTTTTTACATCTATCTATCTATCTATCTATCTATCTATCTATCTATCTATCTATCTATTGTGAAATTACAGAGTGGTTCCTAGAGTGTACTGGCAAGGTCAACAGGCTGACAAGGTAAAACCATAGGGCACAAAGGTTGCAGCAAGAGAGTTATATGTTAATATGTTTTGCTATAAATGGAGCTTATGGCCTTGTCTGAGAGAGTCCCAGAAAACAGAATAAGGCCACATTTGAAAGTCATATAGTCTTAGACCTTAAGCATGGCTCATTACTATTTTAACACTCTTATTTGAAATAGCCCTATATAAAAGGAATGTTGTCTCCATATAGACGACTTTCACAGAAGTGTGCAGGTGTGCGGTCCTTGCTTTCTACCAGGTCTGAAGTGGGCCTCTTTTGTTCTTTGCAGTTGTCTATCAGGCTAGGTGGCCCACGATTCCAGGGAATCTCCTGTCTTCACACTCCATCTTTCCTTGGAGGGCTGAGATTACAGATGTGCTCCCGAATCTGGTTTAACATGGGTTCTGGAGATTCAAACTCAGATCCTCGTCCTTACATAGTGAGCACTTTATCCCCTAAGCCATCTTTCCTACTCCCCTGTACTGGAATCTTGACTCTCAGCTGCTGAGACCTCAACTAGACCCTGGAATAATGCTTTTCCTGACCTTCCTATAGAGGAATTTTAATTCAGAACATAGCTGTTGTTCCAGAAAGAGATCACATCCAAAGACCTTGTGATCCAGCTGGAATACAAACTCGCCTTTAACCCAGGAGACAGTGGCAAGCAGATCTGAGTTCAAAGCCAGCCTTGTATAGAGCAAGTTTCAGGAAAAGAAAAGCTTAGATCCAGGCTTGGTGGTGCACGCCTTTAATCCCAAACAATCAAGGTAATGTTAGTTTGTAGAAGGAAGCACCCATGTTTGAAAGGGATGTCTAATTGCGTGGCAGAAATGGTGATGAATCAGAGAAAGACTTGATATGCCCAACTCTCACAAGAAGAGAGAGGAAAGGGAGGCTACTTACGGGCAATGTAGAGAGAGAAAGAGAAGGCAGTTTTACCTGGACAGTAATAGAGAGATTGAAGAGAGGAAAGAGAGAGAGAGAGCGCGCGCTTAGGTGAAGGCAGAATGAGTCTGGGAGAGGAGTTTGAACCAGAACAGCTGAGTTAAACCAGTGAACCCAGAGCTCAGGATAAACAGAAAGGGTGAACTTATTAAGTAGTAAGTCTCAGAGGCTGAAAATATTCTAGCCCTAGGTTAGATTGTAAAGAGGCTAGAAGCTTCCAGGACTAGGCCTAGGTTAGCAGACAAAGGCAGTAAGCCTCTGAGACAACAACTGAAACAGGAGAATAAAAGACCCTTTTAGACCTTTCCATGTTCCTAAAATTTTCCTGTCTCCATCTAAGGACCTAGTCATTTAAAGAAATTCTCTCACTCTATAATTTGGGGGATTTAGGATTTTGTATACCTAAATTCACTCTCACACAGTTCAGTAGTTTCCCAAAAATATGATTCATACTGTTTTCCCAAGTATGATTTTAAAGGAAACAAAACAAACTATAACAAAAATGGTGGCTGAGGGGCTGTGTGATCATGAAGGCCAGAGTTTAGGTGTCAGCACCCACATAACAGGCCAGGTGTCCCGTGCTGGCCTGTGGTCACAAATCTAAGACCAGTGTGACAGAAGGATCACAGGGCCAGAGAGAGAGAGAGAGCACTTGCCTCAAAGGAATCAAGAGAGAGAAAGGAAAAGCCGATGCCCTCATCGCCTCTGCATTTGCATAAGTGTTCACATTAACATCATGTGCACACACACACACAGAAATAAATTGTCTAAAGGAAATATAACGTTGATTGAAGGAATTATTTGTATACACGTCACACCACATGGGACACCAGAAGTTAGCTCAACGACAGAACATTCATCTAACACCAATTTTCGGTTTTCCAGGAAAACGACTTACTTTTTCTTTACCCACCAATCACCTTCTGGCCGAATAATAGGCAGGATGGCAGCCTGGTGTGGTGGAACAAACCTTTAACGCCAGCACTGAGGGAGGCACAGGCGAGTGTATTTCCCAGCACTCAGGAGGCGGAGGGAGGTGGCTCTCTGGAGTTCGAAGCCATCCTGGTCTAGAGTAACTTCCAGAGCTACATAATGAGACCTCCCCTGTCTCAGAAAACAAAAAGGAAGACCAAGTCGGAGCTTAGAGAAAGACCAGATAAAATATTAAAGTAAATCTGCATTATTTTTAAACAACAACAGAAGGTTCTTTGTTTTGAGACAGGGTCTCCCTAGGTTGCCCGGTCAGGCCTGAAACTGGCTGAACAGCCTCAGGCTCCCCGAAAACAGGGATTATAGGAATGTGCACTATGTCCAGCAAAAAGAGCATTTTTGATAAATGCTTCACATCAAGTCTACGGAGCCCCGGAAATGAGCAGAGGCTCGGGAACCAGCGTTTCAACCTAATGTCTAAGCCTGCAGAGTCATACTCTCACTTTACAGAGAAGGAAATTGAGTTGCCGAAGGGTTATGTAATTTTCCCAACCCACTGAATTAGCAAATAGTAAAGCCAAGACTCTCTCTTTGCTTTCTGCCCTATCAGCTCCCCATTAAGCCCACACTCACTGACAGCTCTCGGACCCGCAGTTTCAATTCGGTTCAAACTTCGAAGACCAACCCTCTCACTATGCGCATGCTCACTTCCAATACCTTTTTAAAAAACCACCTAGAACGAATAAATGCTCATGTTCCTTATACGAAGAGCTCTGCAGAGGTTCCTTCCCCCGCCCCTCCTTTCCCCTCTTCTATTTAGAAAGGTTAACTATGCGTGTTCAATTTCAATTTAGCAACTTCAGGCACGGCACGCATGCTCCGTGGTCAGCAAACTCCGTAGGCAGGAGTGCGCATGCTCTTCACTCCAGGCTCGGCTTCGGCTGGCGTTCTGCGCATGTGCCTGCCAGTACCTGGAGCCGGGAGACAGTGTTACGCACGTCCGCTGCCCACTGTTTGGCTTCACGGGACCTTGTACGCATGCTCGGGAGCTGAACTTGAGGAGCCAGTCTGGGGCCTAGGCGCAGACGCGTTGAGCTGAGGCAGCCGGTGATGGCGGCAGCAGCAGTGCGGTCTGCGGCGGGTCCGGGCCCATGAGGCGACGACGGAGGCGGGACGGCTTCTACCCGGCGCCTGACTTCCGAGACAGGGAAGCTGAGGACATGGCAGGAGTGTTTGACATAGACCTGGACCAGCCGGAGGACGCAGGCTCTGAGGATGAGCTGGAGGAGGGGGTGAGGCCCGGGGTCCCGGGGGATGGGGGTGCGAGGTGACAGGGCCGGGGTGGCGGCGTGGGCCCGGGAAGCCTGGCGTGTCCTGGGGCGCGGAGACCCGGGGGGACGCGAGCGGTCTCCGCGAGGAGCCGAGGCGCCGCGCGGCCGAGCGGGGGACCGGGCGGGGCGGCCCTGGCCCTAGGTGTGAGGCCTCTGCGGGGCGCGCAGGTGCCGGGCTCGCCCTCCTCCCGAGCTGAGCGCAGCCCCGAGCGCTGCTCCCGGGGCGCGGAGGAGAAAAGGCGCGCGGTCGGCTGGTCGAGCTGTGGGTCTTGGATGTGGCCCGGGTGGTGTGAGCCTGTGCCGTGGGGGTGCGGGGATGGGGAGGGCTGATGTTGCGGGGTGTCCCCGAAGTGCAGGTGAGGCGCGGAAGGGTTTTCCTTTTGGAGTGTAAGATTTCAAGTCTTAAATCTTCAGACTCCCCACAACCACTTCTCTTCTCGGCCTGTCGCTTCTCTCCTAGGAAGCGCTCAGCTGTTAGAAGTGACAGCTGAAAACTTCTGTCGGGAGTAGCGCTACCGCTGCTGTTACAGCCACCAGGAGTTTTATTTCGGGAGCAAGGGGGCTCTGCTGCATCTTCCAGGGTTTGTTTGTTTGCCTTTTATTTTTAACCCCCCCTTCCGTGTGACTTTTTAAAGGAAAAAAAAAAAAAAGACATTCATAATGACACACGGCATTTGTAAGTTAATTTCCCTCAAGTCGAAGTTGTCTGTATATATTTTTTTCGGAATAATTTATGTAATTGTAGGGTGGGGAAGGAAAAAAAAAAAAAAAAACAGTGTTGACAGCTGTGATTTGTCTCGCCAAAAATAAATTGCTTGAACTGAGTCTTGTGAATAGTGGTGTGAAGGCTTTCCTTGCTGAAGTTTAATTTTAGAATCACTTTTCTAATGCACGTCTCGGTTTTTACCTTTGCTGTCCTGGTAGTTTTATGGAATATCACTTCTACAGTGGTATTCATTGAAACATAAAATATACCGAAGGTTAAAAAAAAAAATGAGATGTCAAACTAAAGAACCAATTGTGGACAAATGTCATCAGTAAATAACCTCAAGGTGATTTAGGTCTTAAATGCCATCTCTGTATAAGAATATGGACTTATGGCTGATGTTAGGTATTTGCATAGGGCCCTCCTTACTTATTCCCAGTTTTCCTTCTTCGGTGTATAAATTGTGCCCTTCTGCAAAAGATTGAAATGCTATGTATAAAGGACTTTGAACACTTTATGAAATAAAGTGGGCTGACATAGTATTATTCTTTTCATAATCAAGTGACTCTCAGTCAGAATTACACAGTTCCAAATGTGGGTATTACATGCACTTTTTAAACTCATTTTTCATGTGGAATTCCACTTAGCTTTTTAATCAAATGTGGTGAGTTCTAAATTTGAAACACATACAGGATTACTTTAATTATAAATATGATACACTGCTCAGTTATATTGGTTCCATATGGCAGTGGTTTTTGGAGTAGGGCCAGAGAGTTAACTGGTAAGAGGGTTGCTTTATGTGAATACTGTCGTTAGATACTGGTGGAATTTTCAGTCTATGGGTTCATCTTTTGAGAGTACAGTGTTGTATTATGATTTTTGGTATGGACTGGGGTCTTGTTTTTATTTTCTCCTTAATGTACTTCAGGAACAGTAGGTGTTGGAGTTTTGGCCTACTCTTGGGCTTTTGTTTTGCAGGAAGGATTCTGAAAGGTGTAGAGGAGGGGATAGGAAAGGTGGGTCATGAATGAATGTGACCACATCTTTAGGGAAGGAAGGAAGAGGATTTTGAAGAAGATGCTTCTTTCAGAGTTGAAATGTTTCTCTTAAGTGCGTTTTCCCCACCCCCCACAGGGTTTCTCTGTGTAGCCTTGGCTGTCCTGGACTCTCTTTGTAGACCAGGCTGGCTTCAAACTAACTGAGATCTGCCTGCCCAGCTGAGTGCATTCTTAAAAAAAGAAAACCCCCAAAACATTGTGTCACTATGAAGCCAGGTGGTTTCAAACTTGAATGTGTTTTTGAGTTTGCAAATTATCCTGTATCAGGTTCCTGAGTGCCAAGAATATAGGTGGCATGCACGCCAGGCCTTGATGGAGTATGTTTCTAAGAGATGTCTTAATGTCTCAAAGTAAATAAAGGGAAAGCGTTGGAATGGATGGGTCAGCTACCTAAAGAGAGTTAGTCTAGATTACTCTGGAAAAAAATTAATTTATATTTGAAGTATGGGAATATTTTAGGTTCTTAGAACATCTTATGTTTCCTATGGTGAATGTACAAATTTTAGTTTATTTTGTAAACCTTTCTTTACATTGGTGCATGTCAGAGTAGCTTCACTTCTTTCTTTTATAGTAAGGAAACTGAGGCATAAGCCAGAGAAGTGATTGCTCACAATTAGTGTCTTCTGATTCAGTTCACCAGATCCTATTGTATAGGTTTAAATATCTTGAACCACAGAGATGGCCCAGTGGGTGAGCACTTGCTCCTGGAAACTGTGAGCCTGGAAACTTGAGCTTGATAAATTTGATTGACAGGGGCCTGCTGCGCTGCCCATATTGGCCTTCAGCATGTGGTTTTCCTTGATCCTCCTGCCTCTGTCTCCCGAGTGCTGGGATATAGGTTTGCACCCCCAAATCCAGCCTGCACATAGGTTTTTTTCTTTCATATTTATTTATTTTGATGGGGGAGTTGGGGGTGGTCAGAGGACAACCTGGGAGAGTCAGTTCTCTCTTTCCATCATGTGAGGAGTCTGAGGATCAAACTCAGGTCCTCACACTTGGTAGCCAGGGTTGTTAGCAGCTGAGCCATTTTGTTGACTGCTTCATAGAATCTTTTTCAGATTGCTACTGCATTTCTTTATTTGTGCACAAGTGTGTGTGTGTGTGTGTACATGGCTGTGTATGCACCAGTGTGCTCTCATCATGCCGTGGTATAACACTGGGAGTCCAGAAGAGTGAACTCAGGAGATCTGGATTGGTGACAAGGTCCTTTACCCAAAGAACTCACAGCCCTGCAGAGATTCTTGATTGCATTTAGTAGCCTTATTCACAGTGTGCCTATTTGTATGTCAAGTTGAATTCAGTAAAAAGAAAAATAGGGCCATACTCATTAGCTGTGGGATCTGGTGTAAGTTGATATTTTTCCTTTTCTATAAAGTGAGGATAAAAAGAAATAAAATTTGAAGATTTCTCAAAATACCCTGGCTTATTGGGCATTTTGCTTATTCACGGACTGGAGCTTCTCAGTACCAGCCATTGCTGAGTTCCAAGTAATTTTACCCTCAGCTGTACATAGCCACTCAATAACAAATGCACGTAACTAGAGCCGCTATGTTTTTAGAGCTATAGTATTTTGTTTATTTGTTTTTAATCATTGATCACACAGATAACACTTTTGTAGGTATTGTGTACTGGGTGAGTGTATATTAGTAAGTATAGACATTTATTGAGTTAATTCTTCAGACAGTATATGATGAAACTAAATTGATAATTTGTAGATAAAGCTGAAAAAGTCAGTTATCTAAGTTTAAAAAAACAAAATAAAAACCTTAGAGGAATAAAATAATGGGTAGTCACAATAATGATTAAGAGGATTTTGATGATGAGTTTTTTTTTTTTTGTTTGTTTGTTTTTTTGTCATCTTCTATTTCTCTGTATTTCTATGGTAATAAGTTGAAACTAAGGCAAAATTATCCTCTGGAGAATTTTGTTCGATTATGAAAATTTAGATGTTGTTTTGCTTTTCTTCCAGCTAAAAACTGGAAATAATTGGAAAGACATATTACACAAGTTTTAGAATGAGATAGCAGATTTTCGTTGGACAGAAAGTTAGGGCATACTGCCCTGGTGTGTTAGCACATGCATTTAATCCCAGTAGTCAGGTGGATCTCTGAGTTCAAGGCCATTTTGGTCTTAAAGCAAGTTATAGCCAGGGCTACATAGAATGACCCCGTCTCAAAAAAAAAAAAAAAAAAAAAAAAAGTTTCTTATTAGGCCCCAGCAGATGGCTCAGGGGGTAAAGGAGCTTGCTGCCAGGCTGACAAACCTGAGTTTGATGCTTGATTCCTGGAACCTACATGATGGAAAGAGAGAGAGAGCTAACTTCCCCAAGTTGCCCCCTGACCTCCACACGTATAGCATGGCATGAGTTGGAGATCGCATGTGCTTGTGTGTTCATTCTTTATTCTTTTGATTAAATTTTTTTTAAGATGGGACCTCATTCTGTAGCCCTGGCTAGCCTGGAACTCACAGAGATCCATCTGCTTCTGTCTCTCAAGGTGTGAAACGCCACATTTAGGCTATTTATTGTTTTTGAGATCAGGTAGCAAATGCATAGACTCCCTCCCTTCACCTCCCCAGTGCTGGAAATACAGGTGTGCCCTACCATGCTCAGAGTATGCCCCCTCCCTGCTTTGTGTTTCAAAATACAGTCTCACTGTATAGGCCCACTCAGAAGCAAACTCAGAGCCTGTTGCCCTAGAGTTACATGTGCCAGCATATGGCTTGGATGTTTGCTTTATTTCATGTCTGGATTAAGGATAATTTTTCCCATTGGGGAATAATTCATTTTAATTTTTATGAAGTACTCAACTTTCATTAAGATTTCATGCTTATTAATTCAAGTTTAGATAGATTTAAAAACTATATGAGATTATAACCACAGCATTTCTCCCTTTTCTTTTCTCCTTCCCAACCCTCCCCTATACTCCTTCCTGCTCTCCTTCTAATTCATGGCCTTTTTCATTAATTGTTATTGCATGTATTATGTGTACACATTATATTTTACAGACGTCTTTAATTTAAAATTTTGCAAATACTTACTGGGGTAGGCTAGTTTGACACAGTCTATCTTGTATAATACGTGGCCTTGCAGGGTTCTGCCTCATACAGGCAGAATCTTAAAGTGAGAGGTTTTGTGAAGGTGCAGTGAGTGGCCACAAAGAACTGTGCCTCAGATGTCCCTGTTCTGTAAAGTAACGGTAGGAAATTAGCAGTGCAGGTGCAGATCGTGGGACAGGCCCCGGAAATGAGCCTCAGCCTGAGGGCGTGTCCTCTGAGGTGGCTTCAAAGGAGCTTCGCTGTTAACTACTCTGTGCCCTTTAATTTAGAATTAAGTAAGGCCAACATTAAAGAAAAAAAAAAAACAAACAATTATGGCCATTTAGAATTAAGTAAAGCCAACATTAAAGAAAAAACCAATTATGTCTGGGCACGGTGGCACACGCCTGTAATCCCAGCACTTATGAAGGCAGAGGCAGACAGATCTCTGTGAGTTCAAGGCCAGCCTGATCTACGGAGTGAGTCCAGGACAGCCAAGACTACACAAAGTAACCTTGTCTCAAAAACAAAACAACAATAACAACTAAATTTTACAAAGGAGGAAAATTCTGTAACACCAGTTTTATCACATCTGAGAGAGATTAGTCTTTTGCCTTTAAGATTTACCTGAGATTTTATGAAGGACAGAAACTAAAGAACCTGGTTCACTGGCATTTTTATTTGTTGGTTGGTTTGTTTTTGAATACAGGGTCTTAGTCCCTGGCTAGCCTGGCCTGGAACTCTATGTAGAACAGCCTGGAAGTCACAGAGATCTGCTTGCAAGTGTTGGGATTAAAGGCACTTTACACTGTGCCCAACTTTTAAAAATATATTTATTTTTATTCTTATTTCTAATATACCTGCACACCACGTGTATATAGTGCAATTGGGAGCCAGAAAATGGCATTGTGTTCTCTGGGAGTGGAATTATTGATGCTTATGTACCTACCATGTGGGTGCAGGGAATTGAACCCTAATTCTTTGGAAGAGCAGCCAGTTCTATTAGTCACTAAGCCATCTCTGCAGCTCTGCCCAGCTATGTTTAACCTTTTTGTTTGTTTGTTTAAGATAGGGTCTCCCTATTAGCACTGGCTGTCCCAGTACTCCCTATGTAGACCAGGCTGGCCTTGAACTCATAGATATCCTCCTGCCTCTGCTTCCAGTGTTGGGATTAAAGATGCACCACCACTCCAAACTGTGTTTAACTTTTTAAAAGATATTTTATGTGTAGGTATATTTTGTCTGGATGTGTATCTGTATGCCACTTTCATGTTGTATGTTGCCCTCAGAGGCCAGAAGATGTCAGATGTCCTGAACCAGAGTTACAGACACTTGTGAGCCACTATGTGGATGCTAGAAATTTAACCTGGGTCTCCTGGAAGAACAGACAGTGCTCTTAAAATTAACTGCTGAGCCATCTGTCCAGTCAGGCTATGTTAAACTTTTTAAGAGCTTGCCAAATTATTTTCTGGAGTACTTCTACATTTTACATTCACACTAGCAGAGTCTGGCTCCTTCCCTCTCCCTATCCCCTCTCCTTCCTGTCCTCTCCCTTTCTCCTTTCTCTGCAGTTCTAGTGAATGGGAAGATGTCAATTAGTTTGTTTCCTTCTAGTACTAATGTTGAATATTTTTCTGTGTTCATTTTTTGTCTTTGAAGAAACACCTATTTAGATACTAACTTGTTTTTCAAAATTATATTTTTTTATTTTTTCTGTGGTTTAACTTTTTAGCTTATGGGGGAGTGGAGGAGCTAGATGTACTGAGGATCAGACCCAGGGCTTTGCACACACTAGTCCAGTGTTCTCTCGCTGAGATACATCTCAAGACCTTTTGTTTTTTGATATGAGATCAGGTCTTGTCAAGTTCAGGGTGACTGTGAACACACTCTACGGCAGTTCTTGAATTTATGATCTCAATCTCTTAATCAAGTAGTCAGACTTGATGATAGGCCTATTCCACCAGGCTTGCCTTTTTTTTTTTTTTTCCTACTTTCTAAAAAGAATTTTTTTACTCGTTCGTTTGTTCATTCATTCACTCACTCATTCATTATTAGGTAGAGTCTTACTGTTTTGCCAAATATTACAGTACCGTGCCAAACATGTAAGCCATACTCAAAAAAAAAAATTTTATTTTAAATTATGTTTGTTTGTGTGTGTATGCTTGTGTGCATATGACTGGATGTACCTGAGGAAGACAAAAGGGTTTCAAGTCCTTCCCCAGTCCTGCACATGCTACAATACTGTCGAGAACTGCCTCTTGTGTGTCCTCAGAACTGGCATTGGGCCCTCTTATAAGAGCAGCACATTCTCCTAACCCAGCCCTGCATAGAAATTACTGGGTTTTTTGTTTTGTTGTCATTTGTTTTTTTAACACAGGGTCTCACGATGTAGAGACTTCAAATGGCTTCAAACTCACAAAATCTGCCTGCTTCTGCCTTTCAGGTGTTGGTAATTAAGGCTTGTATCACCACACCCGACCATATAAGCTATTTTTACTGATTCTGTGGTGAACAGCATTTTTCTCAATTTAATTTTGGAGTTGTTCATTGCCAGTGCGTAATAGGTTCATTACAGTTTTCACTTATTCTATGGTTAGAATAAATGTTTGGCCAATATGATGTTTAACCGTTATATTGATTGGTTAATTATTTTGCCTTGATTAGCCACATTGTACACTGTATATCTTGGACTAGTTGTAGTTATCTTATATTTAGTTCGTAACGTGTTAATCTACCCAAGAGGAGCATATAATTTAATTTAGTATCTCAGAATGTAATGCCTTTAGCTTCATAATAAAGAATTATATACTTAATAGGTAATAAGCATAATTGCTGAAGGAAAGCTCACTTGGTTTTGTTATAGGTTATGCATGAATGGCTGCTGTAGTTAGCTGTATAAAATGAAAAAACTTGAAAGCATGAGTTTCTGGTGCTATTTATTTCTAAAACTTAAAATATTTTTCAGGGTCAGTTAAATGAAAGCATGGACCATGGGGGAGTTGGACCATATGAACTGTAAGTGTATATGAAAAAATTTCTATTGTGCTGTTTCTCTCAAGGAGGTTCATAGCCTCAAGGGGTTCTGTTTTTTTTTTTTTTTGTTTTTTTTTTTTTTTTTTTTTTGTGACAGGGTTTCTCTGTGTATCCCTGACTGTCCTGGACTCACTTTGTAGACCAAGCTGGCCTCAAACTCAGATATCTGCCTGCCTCTGCCTCTCAGAGTGCTGGGATTATGGGTGTGTGCTGCCGCCACCCAGCTGTCTGGGGGGGGGGGGGTTCATCTAGTAATCTGTTTTAAACACCACTCATATTTACAAAGTTGTTTATTGAGTTGCTGAATATAAAGGAGTATTTTAACATTCTGTATGTAGAAAAAGATAAATTCAGAGTACACTGACTATGAGTTAGGAATTCTTATTCATTTAAAACTATATTTGTAACTTTTTATTATTGAAAAATTTTTGCCAGTACCCCAAAATACTTTAATAAGTCACTCAGCCAGAGAGATTAATGCACATTTAAGTCATGTAGGACGGGTTCTGTTAGGTGTGTGTGTGTTTAATCTGCTCCTCACCTTCCAGTGGCGAGCACATCAGGGATGGAGAAGACAAGACTACTCCTTGAGGAAGTGTGTGCGTGTCAGACACAATCACCACTCCTTTTTGGAGTCTTTAAGCTAGTAACTCGGAAAAGTCAGGCATGGGAAGAAATGCAGGTATATTTTATTATCAAGAACTTTTAAGCAAAACAAACCTAGCGGTAGTGGTGAGTACCTGTGGTTCTTGCACTCAGGAGGCTGAGACAGGAGGCTGACTTTGAGGCCAGCCTGGGCTACCTAATCAGTTTGAGATAGGCCTGGGCTGATTAACAACTAATTGAGTCATTTCTAAAAGATCCTAGATTTTCTGCTAAAGTTGCAGATGATGTTGGGTAGTAAGTAATCTCATGAACATTTTTTATTTTTTGTTGTTTGGTTTTTCAAGACAGGGTTTCTCTGTGTAGCCTTGGCTGTCTTGGACTCCCTTTGTGGACCAGGCTGCTGGCCTCTAACTCACAGAGATCCACCTGCCTCTGCCTCCCAGGGTGCTGATATTACAGGCATGTACCACCATGCCCAGCTTCCCATGAATATTTTAAATGAACTAAATTTGAGTAACTAGAAGACTTGTTTATTTTGTCAGCTTAGTCATGCTTTAATTTTCTAGGTTGAGGATGCTTGATACTTAAGAAAATGAATAGTCATAGCATGTTCTGTGAGCAGATAAACAGTCTGCCCTGACCTTGACCCAAGACGTGTCATTGAATTGATCATCAATTAACTTAGATCACACATACTAAATTTACTGTCATGAACTTGTTTCCTTTTACCTAATTGGATCCTTTTTTTTTCTTTCTAACAATGTGCTGGATATAACTGAACTTTTTGCAAATTTACTTCTGGTTTTGCTTTTCTTCCCAGTGGCATGGAACATTGTGAGAAATTTGAAATCTCAGAAACTAGTGTGAACAGAGGGCCAGAAAAAATCAGACCAGAATGTTTTGAGCTACTTCGGGTACTTGGTAAAGGGGGCTATGGAAAGGTAGGCAATGTTTTAAATAGCTGCCTTTAACTTGGGTAATTTGGTTTTAGAAATTGGCTCCGTTCCTCAGCGTAGGTTCTGACCATGACTCGCAGGATTTGAGGGATATAGGTTCAGTTTCCTTCCTTCCCTACCCTTATACATGGATATGACGCAGACTTCAGTGTTTGTTGAATGAGTAAACAGGTAATGTGCCAGGTCAGCCCTGCTATTCGAGGAGTACTTTTCTTTGACCCAGTGTTACCTTATGTAGGGTGCCCCTTTAAACATGGGCAGACCACTCCCCACTTGATGTATGTTAAATTATGTGTTACTGAGGCTTGAATCTGAATGGATTTTCTTTGATTTGCAGTATCTAAGAAATAGTTAGAAAAGCTGAGAGACTGTAAAAAAGGGCTTTCATAGTTTTGCCCTAGGTTTCTAATTTAAGACCTCATTTTTATGTGTTCTGCCCAAGACAACTCATCCCCCAGACATTTGCTTATAAGAGACAGTTTAAGAACTTGACTAAATCAAGAACTATCTATACTGTTCTAGTGTCAGTGCCTAGAAGTGTGACATTTGAAGTTCTTAAGATTATGGGCACTCAGATATGTTCTAATCATTGTGACTATGTAACACTCTGAATCTTATATATATTAGTTGTTAATTAAAAGTGTTGGGTAAGAAGCCATTTTAATGGAGTGACTGAAAATCTGTCAGTTGTTAGTGTTCTGTGAAATAATAGCAATCCCTGGAATAAATTTATGTGAAAAACAGGAATTTGCTTTCCAAGTTTAGGAGCACTAATAGTTTCTGCTATGTGAACTAGGTTGTCAGTGCTCTTAAGTTGGGTATTTCCCAACACTGCCATCAGGTGGCAGCAACGCACGTTTTACAGTAAATCCTAAAATGTGGCTTCTTCTAATGGATCATTTTTGTGCACTGTCATTTGTGATGTACTTTTTATAGTATAAACAACAGTGTCACATGTTTCTTGAGTAGGAATAATGGAAGGTGACCTGCATGGTTTGGCTTTTGATAACATGCAAACACTCATTTCTTTAGGTTTTTCAAGTACGAAAAGTAACAGGAGCAAATACTGGGAAGATATTTGCCATGAAGGTGCTCAAAAAGGTGACTATTTCCCCCCATTTCACTTACTACTCTTTAATTCCTATAAAGTTTTCAGTCAGAAAAATGTGTCTGTAGACACTGTGGTTTTAACTCAGGGTTAGAGTGCATGTTCCGTCTATATGAGGTCCTGGGTTTATCTGCAGCACCCTTTCCCCAGGAAGGGAAAAAGAAAAGTATTTTAACATTTCTCCTTGTAGGGTGGGAACTACATTGTGAGGTATATTTTGTTTATTTCTGGGGAGGGTAGAAAGAGCATTTTTTCATTGTTCTCTGTACTCTCAGCTCTGGTCTCCATATTTCTAAGTAGTAAGCATTATTACCGCTTTTTATACAGAAGTTCTTGATTGTGTGTTTATTTCCTATTAAGATAGATAAGAATCAGGGCTGGAGAATGGCTCATCGGTTAAGAGCACTGGCTGCGCTTCCAAAAGACCCAGGTTCAATTCCCAGCACCCACATGGCAGTTTACAACTGTCTGTAACTCCAGCTCCAGGAGATTGAGCACTCTTACATACACATACAAATACGAAGAGCACCAATACACATAAAATAAAATAAATCATTAAAAAAAAATTAGGGGCTGGAGAGATGACTCAAGCTTCAAGAGCACTGGCTGCTCTTCCAGAGGACCTGGGTTCAATTCCCAACACCCACATGGCAGCTCAAACTGTCTGTAACTCCAGCTCCAGGGGCTCTGACTCTTTCACATAGTCACATGCAGGCAAAACACCAACACACATGCAATACATTTTTTTTTTAAAAAAAGGAATTTTAATTTCTTTCACTCCCAATTTACCTGTTTTCTATCTTGCCCTCTTGGTTCATTTTTCATTGATTCTACTATTGTGTTCTCTAGTTTTTGTTTGTGTTGGTGAGATAGGGTCTCATGCAACCAAGACTAGCCTTGAACTTCTGGCTCTCCTGCCTTCATCTCTTGAGATTGCAGGTGTGCACGACTAGGCCTAGCTTCCTTAGGAGCCTTTTATTCCCTTGTTCCTGTCTGTGCTGTTGGTTCTCTAGACATGTCCCTTTGCCACAGTCCTTGAATCTTGAGTCCTTCACTATTCCATCCTGTTTTCTGCATGACATGACTTTGTATTTCTTTATTTATGTTTGTATTCTTTATTTATATATATTGTTGTAGTGACCATCTTGCCTTGAGGAAGAGTTCTTGAAGATTTTTGTTTACAACTTTTGTTGTTGTTTTTGGTGGTGGTGGTAGTTAAACAGGCTCAGAATGTAGTCCAGGCTAGTCTTGAACTCATAATTCTGTTTTCTCAACCTTCCAAATTCAGGCATAATTTACCAGTGTGCAGCATGCTAGACATGTAACTAGACAAGTTACTACTTCTTTCATAGCTGAGTTCACATAGCTGATAACCAAGCAAATATCAAAGCAGATTGTTGAATAGAAAGTGTGGAGCTTAGTTTAAGGGGAAATCCAGAGGGATTTGGGAGCTGTTGATAGTGCTGTGATAATAAGCATACCAGAGTGGAGCTCTGGGTCCTCACTAACTTCTCTGTTTCCTAGTACTGCACTAATGTCGTTAGAACAAGCTTGATTCATATTTTAAATTTAATTTTTTTATTTTTCAATCTTTGTGTGACTATAGGTGTTCATGTCCCATTGTGTGCATATGGAGGTCAGAGGAAGATGGGTGTTGGGCCTCACTTTTCACCTTGTTTGAGGCAAGATCTTGTGTTGTTTTCCACTGTATACAGCAGACTAGCTGATCCACTCAACTTCTGAGCGTTTCCTGTCTTCTGCTTCCCATCGTTGCTGTAAAAGCCCTGGGATAATAGACATGCATTTCCATATCTGGTGTTTACATGGGTTCTCTGGGAGTCCAGCTCAGGTCCTCGTACTTGTAAGGCAAAGATTTTACCGACTGAACATTGTCCCCAGCTATGATTCTCATGTTTTCCTGTGTTAGGTGAGCACTGTGCTACTGAGTCATACCCACAGCCTTTCATTGTCTTTTTTTATTTTCATTTTTTTGAGTCAGGATTTCTCTGTGTAACAATCCTGGCTGTCGTGGAACTCTCTTTGTAGACAAGGCTGGTCTTGAACTCACAGAGATCCTCCTGCCTTTGCCTCCTAAGTACTGGGATTATAGGCCTGTACCATCACCACCTGGCCTTTTTTTTTTTTTTTTTTTGAGACGGAGCCAGGCTGGCCTCAAACTCACAAAGTTGCCTGCTGCTTCCAGAGTTCTGGAGTTAAAGGTGTGTGCCTTACAGATTTATAGTTTTTATATTGTATTTTTGAGCCAGAGTCTTGCTATGTATATGTAACCTAGCCTGGCCTCAACCTTCCAGTCTTCCTTCCTGTCTCAGCCTCCTTTATGCTGTAGGTACAAGGCATGCAGAAGATACTATCAGATACCCTGGACCTAGTATAAGAGTTTGTGATCTACCATGAGGGTACTGGGAATCAAACCTGGGTCCTCTGGTAAAGAAATAACTGTTCTTGATTGCCACCTATCCGGCTCTTTTTTCTTTTCTTTTCTGTTTTTTTGTTTGTTTTTTTCAAGATTTATGTATGTATGTATGTATGTATGTTTACAGTATTCTGCCTGCATGCCAGAAGAGGGCACTAGATCTCACTATAAATAGTTACGAGCCACCATGTAGTTGCTGGAAATTGAACTCAGGACCTATTGGAGGAGCAGCCAGTGCTCTTAACCTCTGAGCCATCTCTCTAGCCCCTAGCTCTTTTTTATTTCTAATGTTTTTGTTTCAAAATTTTATAATAGTGTGTCTTGCTTTAACTTTTATTACTAGTTTTAATCTTTTTGTTGTTGTTGTTAGTTTGATATGAGGTCTCTTTTTGTAACCCTGGGTAGCCTAGAACAGAAATCCACTTGCCTCTGCCTCCTGATTTATTAAAGGCATGAATTAAAGGTTTGCACCACAGTTTTAATTTTTGTTTGTTTGTTATTTGGATAGTTGGTTGGTTTTTTTGAGAAAGTGTTTCTCTGTGTAGGCTTGGCTGTCCTGGACTCCCTTTCTAGACCAGTCTGGCCTCAAACTCACAGAGATCCACTTGCCTCTGCCTCCCTGAGTGCTGGGATTACAAGTGTGCACCACCATACCTGCCTGAGTTGGTCTATTTTTAACTTTTATTTTAAAGTGATTTGTTTGTTTTATGTGTATGGGTGTTTTACTTGGATATATGTCTGTGCACCTTGTGTGTGCACTGCCTACAGAGGCCAGAAGTCATCAGAGACCCTGGAACTGGAGTTTCAGAGGTTTCTTTATGGGCTGCCTTGTGGGTGCTACTTACTGACCCTGGGTTTTCTGCTGAGCATTTCTCTAGCCCCTATCTATTCAATTTTCCAAAAATATCTGTCTGTCTGTCTGTCTTATCACTTATTTTGGTGTTTCGAGACAGGGTTTCTCTGTGCAGCTTCTCTGTGTTTCTCTGGCTGTCCTGGACTCCCTTTGTAGTCCAGGCTGGCCTCAGACTCACAAAGATTCACCTGCCTCTGCCTACCTGAGTGCTGGGATTACAGGCGTCTGCCATCGTACCCACCTTCCATTCAGATTTTTAATTTCAGCTTTTGCTGTGTTATTTGAGAGTTACTTATAGACACTGTAATACCCCTAAATTGTGTTTATAATTACAGGTGTTTTTATACGCCAGTATAACTGTTGTATAATTATTGTACTTTGAAATGTTAACATTAATTGTTCAATACTGTTTCTTAAATTATAGTCTATGTTCAAACTTTCCCAGTTGTTCTTTTTTTAGAAAACAGAGTCTCCAGTAGTCCAAGCTAGCCTCTAACTCACTGTGTAACGGAGGATAACCCTGAACTCACTGTCCTTCTATTTCTACTTGTTGAGTGCTGGGATTGCAGGCATGCACCACTGTAAATGGTCTTGTGTCTTTAGTTCACTGTAGAGCCATTCCTTATTCTTAAAAAAAAAAAAAAAAATTGTCTTTTATGGAATTAACTATCTTTGAAGAGTCCAGATCTGTTGTTTGGATCACAAGCACCTGCAATTCCAACTCTAATCTGATGCTCCTGGCCTCGGAGGACATCTGCACATACCACCCTCCTCCACATATGCACACAGTTAAAATTAAGAAAAGTTTTGTTTATTGAGACAGGGTCTCTATGTACTCCTGGTTGTCCTGGTGCTCAATTGTGTAGACCCTGCTGGCTTTGAATTTGCAGAGATTCCCCTACCTCTGCCTCCCAAGTTCTGGGGTTTAAAGGTGTGCACCACCATGTGTGGCAAGAAATTTTTCTAAGAAAGAAAAGGAAGGAAGGAAGGAAGGAAGGAAAGAAAGAAAGAAAGAAAGAATAATAATGTATTTTCTTTTTAAAGAACCAAAGCCAGAAGTTGGGCATAGTGGCACATACCTATAATCACAGCATTTAGGAACTAATGTATTGTAAGTTGAAGCTAGCCTGGGCTGTTGAGTAAAACCATTTCTCAATCCCAGAAAGGGTTGGACCTGTGGCTCAGTTGATAAAATGCTTATCTAGCATGCACAAAGCCCTGGATTTGATCCAGAAACTATATACTTTGTTGGGGCACATGCATGCCTGTAACTTAGCTTTCGAGATGCAGAGAAGAGGGTCAGAAGTGTAGAGTCAATCTTGTCTACATATAGAGTGAGTTTGAGATCAGCATGGAATACATGACACCAAATTCAAAGAAAAGTATAGAAAAACAAAAAATTGAATTGGTACCAGGGGCAGTGTCTTACAAGCTGACTGGGGCAGGAAGACCACTTAGGCTCGGGAATTCAAGATCACTCGGGCAATGAGGAAAAAAAAGAGTTAACTACAGAATCAATATGGAAGCTGGGCATGGTAGCACATGCCTTTAATCCCAGCACTCGGGAGACAGAGGCAGGTGGATCTTTGAGTTTGAGGCCAGCCTGATGTACAGAGTGATTACAGGATAGCCATGGCTACACAGAGAAACCCTGTACGAGCTGGGCATGGTGGTTCATGCCTATAACCCAACACTTCAGAGTACTGAAACAGTATAAGCCCCTCTTGGTCTTCAGAGTGAGATCCTGTCTCAAAAGCCCTCAGACAGAAAAGAACCACTTTAGATTTGTTTTTCTCTGTGTTACTTATTTCTGTTATAATTCATTGTGGTTTCAAATACTGCTAATGAAAATTTTGTTTTGTTTTTTCAATTAATTTGTTTTGTTTTGTTTTGGTTTAAAAATAGCATCTTCTGCTTGTTGCTTAGGGTTGCCTAGAACTCACTGTCACTCGGACTGGGCTCAAGTTCTGGGATCCTCCTGCCTCAATTTATTGCATGCTGGGATTATGGCTTGTACCACCACTCCCTGTGTGTGGTGCTGGGGATTGAACCCAGGGCTTCATGCATGCAAGACAAGAACACCACCAGCCAAACCACATCCTCAGCCCAAGAGCATGCAGTTTACACTTACTTTCCTTCTGCTTCCGTGGTAAAATCATTAACAGAGCATTCTGTTAAATTTAATTTGTAGGGGTTTTTGTTTGTTTGCCTTTATATAATCCTGGCTGTCCTGGAGCTAATTATGAAAAACAGGCTAGCCTTGAACTCTCAGAAATTCACCTGCTTCTGCTGTGATTAAAGGCCTGTGCCACCACACCTGGCCAAGTTTGTGTATTTCTATAGTGCTTACTTTTATTTTACAGTTCATTTTATTCTTGGAATGCATAAAATTATTAACATTCAGAAATCAAAATTACTATAATTGTGATAACTAAAGATGATGGATGGCAAACCATTGAGATTTTGCTCAGAAAATATACTTAAAAGTCTTTCTCTTACCACTCTTTGCTGTTAGCTTTGAGCCTTTCTGAGTTGTGTTTAATTTTATAGATAGAAACAGATATATGTTTGCTTGGATTTCATGAGTTAGGGTCTTATGGTGTTGTTCTGGCTGGCTCAGCATAGGCCGACCTCAAACCTAATGGTTCTCCTGCCTCTGTCTTCAAGTACTGGAATTGGAGGCTTTCGCCATCATGCCAGTTTGTTTTTGTACTTCCTCATTCTTTCACAAATGTAGAATGTACATTAGGTATGGTAAATGACACAGTACTTTATATGTTTTTGTTGTTGTTGTGTTTTGTTTGGGTTTTTTTTTTTTTTTTTTTTACTTCACCTTCATAGAAATGCTTCTTACTCTATTTATGGCTGTGCATATGTGGATTCTATAGGCTATCAGCCAATATCCTACATATAGCCATTAAGTTTGTTTTTAGTGTTTTCAGTCTTGTATACATAAAAGTGTCTACAAAACTAATAATGTGTGTTTTTGTCTCATACTGGGGGTTTAATCACTGAAGTAATTTTCTAGAATTTATGTTTGGTGTGTACAAAACTACATAATTTTCTCCAAAACGCTCTTATTGTTGTTGTTGATGTTAGTATTGTTAGTAAATTTAGGCTGGCCTCAAACTTATTAATAACTATAACTGGCCCTGAACTCCTGATCTTCCTGCCTCTGTCTCTTCTAAGTACTGAAATTATAGGAATGTGCCTTTACACCTATCTTTCATTGATTCTTATATCTAATTAGGCTACAAATGATAAACCTTTAGCTTTCTAATTTTTGTTTCTTATCTTCATTGTCTTAGTTGTAAGGCGCTTTCCTTAGTTTCTTGTACTGGCCACCTGCTTTGTATCATTTCTTCCCTAAACCCCACAATTCCACTAAAGCTGAGGGTTCGTTACACTCATCTCAGTATTTCTTCTTTGCCTCTGAGCTTTCAGTACCTTTGCCTGGAGGCACAGCCTTCTGTTTCCTGGCCTGTGTCTCCTCCTCCAGCTGAATCTAACCGCTCATTAGCATGCTGACCTTGTGGCTTCCCTGGACACATCCCATTTTGTCATAACTCTCTTCATTGGGAATACTTTTTTAACCTTCCACATTTCACCTTGACTTTACAGTTTTGCTCTCCTCATCTCCAGGAAGGCTTCTTGCCAGGTTGAGTGCAGTTCTTGTGCTTGTCCAAGTGTTCTGTTCTGCCTCCATTGACATCTTTTCTCCTGATACTCTGGGCCCCAAGGACAGGATTCCTTATATTAGTTCTGCTCTCTTTGCCTACAGTCGGGAGCACACTAAGGCCTCAACTGTTAGTGCATATATGATTAACTTGATCTGTTTACATCATTTACATGTTTACTACAAAACTCTGGCAAGTTTAGATACTTATAAGCAGTGAGTAGCTTCCATTACCCATCTCAGTTTCTAGTAGGAACTATTCTGTATTAGTCTTAAAAAGCATAAAATAGATTTTTCTAGTTACTGTAGGATAAAAATGTTCACTATTTTGTTCTTATAGATCATCTCTTTTCCTTTAGGCAATGATAGTAAGAAATGCTAAAGATACAGCTCATACAAAAGCAGAGCGGAATATTCTGGAGGAAGTAAAGCATCCCTTCATTGTGGATTTAATTTATGCCTTTCAGACCGGTGGAAAACTCTACCTCATCCTTGAGTATCTCAGTGGTTAGTACATAGTTCATGTAATTATTTACATTTGCTCCAAAAACTGGGTTCATACATTACTTTCCAGTAAAAAATGCTTTTCCTCATTGTGAACAATCCTTAAAATTGATGAATACAGTTAAAGAAGGAAATTCACATGTGAACAAATGGTTCTATTTACAGACAAATATGAAAGAAACTTGGAAGGTTTTCCTGTCTGTAAAATTTTATTTAAATCTCTTTGTAATCAAGTATTTAACACAGTAAGCTGGAATAGCTTAATTCACATGTCCCATTAAATATTCCTTTCTAACTTGAAATGTGGAAGTTTATTGAGAATATTATAAATTACTGAATGTTTTTTAACTATATCTTTTAACCACATTTTCAAGGACCTGCTCCCTCTTGGAATGTACCATCCCCCCATGCCCTTTTATTTGTTTTATTTCATTCATTCCTCCGTTTGTTTGGTTGGTTGGTTTTGAGACAGGGCCTCTGTAAACAGGCTGGCCTGGAGCTCACCGTGTAGCCTGTGTTGCAGTCCTGCTTTCGCCTCCTGTGTATTGGTACAAGGTTGTGATTCCCATAGAAGATACACAAATAAAAGTGGCTTTTTCTTTTTCTTTTCTTTCTTTTTTTCTTTTTTTTTGAGACAGGATTTCTTTATATAGCTCTGGCTGTCCTGGAACCCACTATATAGACCAGGCTGGCTTCAAACTCAGAGAGTGGCCTGAGCGCTGACATGTGCCACCAGGCCTGGCATACCTATGATTTCCAAGAAATGGGTTTCATAATAGGTCTTATCATGGACCTGAAAGTTGCAGAATTTCACACTTTTTGTTAATGCTACTTATTTTGTAACTTTACGTTGTAATTTCAGATTGATACAGATTTATGGGTAGTACAAGAGTCCTCATGTAGATCCTCCAGATAGTGTGGAGCTCCTGTGTGCCTTCACCAGACCCTTCACGACCCATCATGTGCTATCTCCCCCTTCTCGCGTATGCATGTGTGTACATACATACGCACCCAGATACAGTCAACATTTTTGTGCTGTTCAAGATTTTTATAACCAAAACTCTAGCATTTACTTTCTAAATTCAAGGACATTTTCTTATGTAACTAGAGCTATAAAGTAATTAGGAAATTAACATTAATATACTAAGATCTCTTAGTTTTCTTTAATTTGGAACAGTTCCTTAGTCTGGCTTTGTCTATCATATTGATATTTTTTAATAAAACTATAGTCTAGTTTCTGTGGAAAGCCATCACTTTGGGTTTATCTGATGTTTCTTTAGGAATAGATTCAGGTTATACATTTTTGACAGAACTGTCAAGTAACATTGTGTTCCTTCTCAGCAGTTCAGAACAGAAATGCATGACATTTAAATCTTTGTCCCACTGATGTTGATATTCATTTTGGTCACATGGTGTCTGCCCTTTTCTCCTTTTGAATGGTGTTTTTCTCCTTTTGAATTATCAAGTGTCTCTTGAGGAGATACTTTGGGATTACCTCAGTATCTTATCTCATCAGGCTTTCAGGTCCAGTTTTGGCATCCATTGGTTCTTGACTTTTAACCCTGGTGTTTTCTTACTCCATCCCGCCACTTCCATTTATTATTGTACTTGGCATTCTGCTGCAATACAGAGCTTTCCTTTATTTATGGAATAACTTTGTCTGTTAATTTTTTTACATCATAATGGGTGCCTGGATTTTAAGATTACTCAAAACAGGGCTGGAGAGATGGCTCAGAGGTTAAGAGCACTGGCTGCTCTTCCAGAGGTTCTGAGTTCAATTCCCAGCAATCACCAGATATGGTGGCTCATAACTATCTATGAGATCTGGTGCCCACTTCTGGCCTACAGGCATGCCTGCAGGCAGAATACTGTATAAATAATAAAAATAAATAGCAAAAAAACAATTATTCAGAACAATATAATCCTTTATCAATATTTACTTTGATACTCAAATTATGCAACTCTCAATTTCATTCAGTTTATATAAGAGTTCTGAAAAATAGGAATGTCATTTTCACTAAAATTTGGGTGACTTCATTGTGTACTATTTTTAATCAAGACTTAAACTCCAGGCCTGAAATCTGTATATATTTTGAAATTTGAAGGTATTAAAACTGTAATTCCAAGCCAATTTTAGTTCTTAAACTTAGATGTTTTGTAGAATAAGAATACTGCTAAAAATAGCTTCCTGGAGACTTCAAAACCTCAGTTTTTAGGAGTTTTTGTTTGTTTTGTTTTTTTAAGAACTCAGTCTTATAGATAGAAGAAAGTACAAACTCATTAGAAGAGGATTGCAAGTAAAGATATTTATTCCTAATAACTTTTCCTTTGTAGGAGGAGAACTATTTATGCAGTTAGAAAGAGAAGGAATATTCATGGAAGACACAGCTTGGTAAGTGAAGTTTTTGTGGTTGTGTGGATTCAGGTAATGACTGATGTAATTAAAAGCAAAACTACACTCCCACTGTGGGCAGCCACATGATTCAGTAAAGTGATCTGGAAACAGTTACTTAGAATGTCAAGGGGGAACTTGGGACTGGGCAGCTGTTGGAGGTCACATGATTCCTTTGCCCCCAGGCCTTGGGTGGATGGATCTTCACTGCAGAATTTCCTTGAATTGGTAAGCTGCCTGCCTTGGTTGTGGGTGAGTGTGGTTTTCCAGGGAAATTTTGTATGTGGAGCAATGGAAAGTATCAGAAATCATCTCCTCTTTTTTTTAGACTTTCCAGTTCCCAAGGTGCAGTCTTAGGGAGGTGATAAGCCTGAACATACATCTGTGGATTGATTTTATAGCCAGGATGGGATCTGCCCTCCTATTCGTAAGACGGCATCTGCTTCAAATAAAAAATATACACATCCTTTTGTGAAGTGACTGTATTGGGTAACAGTAAATCAGTTTGACATACACATTAATTGAATAGAAAACACTAAAATGTTTTTTCTATCTTAATTACCAAACTGCATTCCATTGTTTAATTTCAGGCCTTTTCTAACACAGAAGCTGCATTTAAGAGCCTTAGGGATGAAGTGCCCTTTTTTGGAGGAGGCTCTCTGAGCCATGTTGGAGGCTGTGGTCCTGCTGGCTGTGAAACTGCCTCAGTCCTCTAGGACACACCCTCTCCATCCTGGAGTAATCTGCAGGATTGCAACATTGTTATACAGCCAGTATTGCAGTGCTTTGTGCTTTTCGAATCCAGACAGGGTTGATCCAGCCCTTTATTCTTTTGAGGTAGATAAATTTGAGTGTCACACAGTTTATAGTTGGGGCTGGCTGGCAAGAGGGTGGGCAGATACTGTGGGTATTGCTGTCTGTTAATACACAGTTCTGTTATAAAGGATGAGTGGGCTTCCACGGGTCAGGCCATAAAGACCAAGACTTAATCTCTGAGAATAATAGTCCTTATTTCCTGTGGAATCTCAAATGTTGGGGGAAGGTGGGAGGAATGTTTGATCTGAATGACTGTTGGCTTAATTCCTAAACAGAGAGAATAGAATCTAATCAATAATAGCTAGAATAGACTGGATATCTTTGCACTTTTAGCAGTATTTTCTAATGGAAAATAAAACATGGTATAGTTTGACTAAAACGAGTCCCCCTGTATTATGGCATCATCCTGTGCCATCTCTTTTTCCCAGTACATTCTTCCACCCCACCCCACCCCCACTAATTTGGTCTTTGGTGCATGTATGTTTCTTTCAAGGAATTTTGTTCCATACATAAACTGCTTTGGGTAGATTTCTTTTTAAATTATTATTAAATCACTTTTGTTTCCAGCTTTTACTTGGCTGAAATCTCCATGGCTTTGGGGCATTTACATCAAAAGGGGATCATCTACAGAGACCTGAAGCCGGAGAACATCATGCTAAATCACCAAGGTGGAGATATGTCATGAACAATTCTGTAGTACATAGTCAGTGTACAGTCCTGCCACACATGATGGCCGTTTCCAAGGCTCCCGTGTTTATCTCGCTCTTGTTATATACTTCCCTTTCTAGTACTTGAAGTATTTAGTATTTATGATTGAGCTTAAATAGAGCTGCAGATACGAGCCATTCTTTACAGCTTAAAAAAAATCTTATACAAAATGTTGTGACTGCACAGCCAATTCAGATGTGAATTTTGATTTATGCCATTGAGTTTTAATGACCAAAAAATGCATAAATAGTAGAAGCAAAACTTATTTGTTTTATTTTTGTTTTCTTAGACATGGTCTTTTTGTGTAATCAGCTGGCACTGAGCTTAGGGTCATCCTGCCTCAGTCTCCCAAGTATCAGGATTGATTACACGTGTACACCACAACCATGCAACTAAAAGCAAAACTTTGTAATAAATTTTAATTAATGTTTGAAGAAAAAGACTGAAATTGAGGCATTATTTTATATATCCCCAGTACCAAAATATTTAATAGGCGTAGATTAATTAGAGAGACAAAACATTCTGTGTAACAGTGGGTGTGGCAAAGCAAGTGTTTGCTACAGCTCCATGTCTGCTGCTATACTAGACCATCCATACAAGGCTGTGAGCAGTTGCTGAACATTAGGTCTCTGTAGGATGATGTCTGAGATAGTTAACCACTGTAAACTTTTGGACAGAAAATGGTGAGGTCTATATAAAAATGGTGCTTCTTTTTTTTTTTTTTTTTTAATTGTGAGGGTCTAGAGAGGTGGCTCAGTGTTTTTTGTTTGTTTGTTTTTTGTTTTTTTGTTTTTTGTTTTTTAAATACA
Organism: Psammomys obesus; assembly: GCF_907164565.1. Taxonomy (NCBI): domain Eukaryota; kingdom Metazoa; phylum Chordata; class Mammalia; order Rodentia; family Muridae; genus Psammomys; species Psammomys obesus. The sequence continues at coordinate 11,407,625 of NW_026595981.1, read as the reverse complement.
TTTGCTGCTCATGCAGAGGACCTGGGTTTAGTTCCCAGTACTCACATGGTGGTTGCAACATTTGTAACTTTAGTTCCAAGGGATCTAGAACTGGGTTTTGCTGGCATCAGGCACACACATAGTGTACATATATACATGTAGGTAAAACCCTCATACATATGAAAATAAAGAAAAAAAACAATATAGAATTGACAAAGTGCATAGTGGGAACTATGTCAGCATTCCTCCCTTCCCATCCCAAACCTGAATTCTGATTCTGAAGTCTTTGCTGTTTATTTTGAGGTATTCCTTTAAAGGTTTTGTTGTTTTTGTTTTTTTTCTGTTCTCTGTTCTTTGTGAATGCTACCACCTGATTATCAGTTCTGAAGCAAAGGATAGAACAAGAGAATGGTGGCACACCTTAAGTCCCAGCACTTGGGAAGCAGAGGCAGGTGGATCTCTATGAGTTCCAGGCCAGCCTGGTCTACAGAATGAGTTCCAGGACAGCCAGGACTACACACAGAAACTCTGTTTGGGGGGGGGGGGGAATCAAAACAAAAAAACCCCAAAAATGGTGGAATAGTAAAAAACTTCTAAAAAAAATTATTATTTTCTATACTTGCATGTACAACCTACATGCCAGAAGAGAGTATCAAATCATATTATAGTTTGTGAGCCACCATGTGGTTGCCGGGAATTGAACTCAGGACCTCCAGAAGAGTAGATGGAGCTTGTAACTATTGAGCCATTTATTCAGCCCCATAAAACAACTTTTTAATCCATAAACTTGGATATATCATTTGATTCTATGAGACTAAAAGCTATGGCTGGGTATAGTGGCACACACGTATAATTCTAGAACTGCAGAGTCTAAGTAAAGAGAATCTAATTCAAGGGAAGCCTGAGTAGGTAATTGAATTCCAGGCCAGGTCCTGTCTCCTAGCCAGATCCTGTCTTCAGAAGGGCTCTGAGGGGCTGGAGAGATAGCTCAGTGGTTAAGAGCATGTGTTGCTTGGCAGTAGACCTGGGTTCACAGCACGATATAGTGGTTCACAACCATTGATAATTCCAGTTTCAGGGTTCCTGAGCCGTCTTACAGCTTACTTTGGCACTAGGCACACATACGCATTTATGTACATGCAGGCAAAATTACTCATGCACATGAAATAACTTTCTTAAAAATGAGAAAATAAAAGATAAATATTATAGCTCCGTTTCTTCCTTTGTCAGCGTGCAGTAGATGTTCACAGTGAATAAATGTAAATAAATGAGCCACTGCCTTTTGCCTGAAAGGAACCCTTCAATGATAGGGCCCTTGCTGTTGTTGAGCCACTGATTAACTAATGACAGCTAAGAGAAACTTATCTGACATGATCTTTGTGCAAGGTGGAATTCTACCTTCTGGAACAGAAATGATTATCCTACGAAAATTCTAGTTCTTTCCCTTCACTGGCAGCTTTTGGCAGTAAATAATTTAATTTCTTTCTGCCAACTGGTAGCATTTGGCATGTAAGCTATATAGTGCCTTTTTTTTTTTTTAAGAGTTTGTAGGAACTCTTTAAATACACTGTGAAGAAACAATACAGTTGAAGTGTGCTATGAATTTTGTTTAAATACAGAATGTTTACTAAGGGTATATATTACTTAATCCAGATTTTCAAAGAGTGGAACAGAATTCTGCATATAGGTAAAGCCAGAGCTTTAGACAGTTTCATTATTCTCTGTACTTTCTCCTTATTGCATTGATTGTATCACTGGCACGGCCCTGCCTTTAAGTAGTTATTACCCCATAGTAGATATGGCATTTAGTTCTTGGCATCTTCAAGAAAAGTTTTAGAAAGGAAAAGTTAAAGTCAAATACTGCATATACTTGAAATTCTCAGAATAATCATACTATAATCTTTCATTGTAGGTCACGTGAAACTAACAGACTTTGGACTGTGCAAAGAATCAATTCATGATGGAACAGTCACGCACACATTTTGTGGCACAATAGAATACATGTGAGAGCTGCATGTTAAAAGAAATGTAACTGGTTTGGGGGTAATATCTAACTTTTACCTGGCTTAAAATAGTCTTAGTTTTCTTAGTTTAATAATTTTATTCAGATGCTATGAAAGTGGGCAAATATTAAGGTATGCTGTTTTTCTCATTGTAGGGCCCCTGAAATCTTGATGAGAAGTGGCCACAATCGTGCTGTGGATTGGTGGAGTTTGGGAGCATTAATGTACGACATGCTGACTGGAGCAGTAGGTGCACGTTAAAGCTGCATGTGTTATGCTCTGTGCTGAACAGTTATCAAGCCATTAAGTAAAAGAATCTTACTGTGCTTTCAGAACATGTGCCTAGTGAAACATTTGTTATTGGTAGTTTAGCATTAGTGGTAGCTTATGATTTTGTGGGATTCCATACTTAAAAAATATTTTTATTTAAATGACTTCTGTAGGGGCTGGAGAGATAGCTCCGTGGTCAACGGAAAAACTCTGCCCTAGTTCAGTTCCCAGCATCGAGTCAGGTGGCTTACAGTCTGTTGTAACTAGTTCCTAGAGATCTGATGTCACTGCTCTTCATGGGCACCCACATCCTGTGCACAGACCCACATTCACCATGTGTGCACATATCAAAAAAACCAAAACAATTTGGACTGACCTCTGTCATGGCAGTCTAATGAACTGCAGAGGGAGAAATAGGAACATAAAATGAGATGCCTTACCACACAAGATTTCCAGGGTGGTGTTCTTGAGGTGTCATTGCTAAGGGCACAGGTCTCTGAGTTAACTATTTCCATACATGCTTTCTTTTCTTTTCTTTTCTTTTTTTTCATTTTTTTTCCACAGTTTATTCATTATATATCCCAATTGAAGCTCCCCTCCCTCAACTCCCTCCCTCTTCCCCCCATCCCCTTCCCCTAGTCCACTGAAAGGAGGAGTTCTACTCCTCTGCCATCTGCCCCTAGCTTATCAAGTCCCATCAGGACTGCCTTGGATCCTCTTTCTCCATGGCCTGGCAAGGCCACATGGCCAGGGGCAAGTGATCAAAGAGCTGTCAATCAAGTTTATGACAGAGGCAGCCCCCGCTCTCCTTACTTGAGAACCTACCTAGAGACTGAGCTGCCAATTGGCCACATCTGAGCAGGAGGTCTAGGTCCTCTCCATACATGCTGTGTCAGTCTCTGCAGGACCCCCTGAGCTCAGATCCTTTAGCTTTCAAACATGCTTTCTTAACTCAATGTTTAACCATACAATTCAGGAACTAGATAATATTATTACTTAAAGTTCGGTTTTATATGCTAATTTTTTGCTCTTTTCTACCCTTAGCCTCCATTCACTGGGGAGAATAGAAAGAAAACAATTGACAAAATCCTCAAATGTAAACTGAATTTGCCTCCCTACCTCACGCAAGAAGCTCGAGATCTGCTTAAAAAGGTAGGCTCTTAGATACCACACTCACCAGCAAGGCTTGATGAGATAAAATTGGGTGCGCGAACACATGCACAAATACACACGTGCATCTGTGCTTTGTTTGAGCTTTTGTTTCGTTTTGGTTTTTGGGACTCACTATGTCTCACTTTGTAGACCAGTCTGGACTCAAACTCATAGAGATCTGCCTGTTTCTTCACCTTGAATCCTACACCCAGATTGTGTTATTTAATCTTTGAGAACTTTATGTGTGTATATAGTTTCATCCTCACTCTTTTGCTTCAACTTTCTAATGTCCCCAACACCTACCTCTTTCAACTTTGTACTTTCCTTGTTTACTAACCTACACAGTCCAGTTAGTGTTGCCTCTGTAACTATGGATGTGGAGTTGGCCACATGGCCGTGTACCAGTGGCCATGACTGTCTTTCCCCAGCAGCTATCAACTGCCAGTAAAGGTGGGGCATCATCTGCACCTCTCCATCTAAGAATTTTACATATATTTTGATTATAGTCATACATAGATACTAAACAAAAAGACTTAATTTTTTTTAAAGCAGAGTACATATTTAAAAGACTTTCTTTTGTTCTCAAATAGTATTTGATATTAGTAAATTATATGTCGAGCACAAATAGGGACCACATTCTGTAAAGGAAAAAGTCAGTTTGATTAATTGCAGATTTTCATTGGTGCTTCTTTTCCTCCCTAAAGCTGCTGAAAAGAAACGCTGCTTCTCGTCTTGGAGCTGGCCCTGGGGATGCTGGAGAAGTCCAAGTAGGAACTGAAATGTTTGGTGTTTGGGGCGGGGGACGGGACACAATGCTGATTCTGCTTATTTGTGATGGTTATACATGGACATTCATATATGTTTAACTTCTTCTGTGATTTATACATTCAGAAAGATGGTTTACCATCAGTCATCCTCCTTGACTTTTTCTAGGCTCATCCATTTTTCAGACACATTAACTGGGAAGAACTTCTGGCTCGGAAGGTGGAGCCTCCCTTTAAACCTCTGTTGGTATGTATGTGTGGAAACATGTAATATGGGGAATCTGTAACAATTGTTTTTCAGTACTGGGGATTGAACCTGGGACCTCACACATACCAGGCAAGTGCTCTACACTTGACATCTCCTGGTATGTTTTTTGTTTTGTTTTTGTTTTTCAAGACAGGGTTTTTCTGTGTGGCCTTGGCTGTTCTGGACTTGCTTTGTAGACCAGGCTGGCCTTGAATTCACACAGATCCTCCTGCCTCTGCCCCCCTAAGTGCTGGAATTAAAGGCCTACACAGCAGGCTGGTAATTTTTTAAACTAAGGAAAATCTTAGAGAAATCAGGGGTAGTGGTGTACTCCTGGATGACAGTGTCTTTATTAATGACATCTGCAGTGACCTTTTCCAAGTAAGATCACTTGGAGGAACTGGGGGTTGAGTGTTTATTTAGCTTCTGTCTTTTACCTCAGAACTTGAGGAAATACGCTTTCTCCACTTCTTAGGATGTAGGTGAAGGAAGAGAATATGAGGCTGTCTATTATTTGATCACAGAGTATAATCACAGACCTGCTTTGAAATGTACACAGGGCTGGAGAGATGGCTCAGTGCTTAAGAATGCTTGTTCTTGCTGAGGACCCAAGTTCTATCCCCTGCACCCACAGGGTAACTCTTAGTCATCCATAACTCCACTTTTGGGGGATCCAGCACTTTCTTCTGACCCTCATGGGCACTAGGACATGCACATAGTACACAGAAAATATTCCTAAACCAGGCGTGGTGGCACACACCTTTAATCCCAGCTCTCAGGAGGCAGAGGCAGGTGGATTGCTCTGAGTTCGTGGCCAGCCAGGTCTGCAAAGCAAGTCCAGGACAGCCAAGGCTACACAGAAAACTGTTTAGAAAAACCAAAAAGAAAAAAAATTGTCTGCATACATAGTTGTAAGGTGGATCATTAATTCAGGTAAGTACGTCTCAGTTTCAAAATAATCAGGTCATCTTGTTTAATCCTAAAGGCAATCACTAAGCCATCATCACAGTTATAAGGTTGACCATTTCTTCAGTTGTTTATTTTGATTTTCCTTTTCCCTGTTATTTTTTGTTTGTTTGTTTGTTTGCTTGTTTTATCTGCTATACTTAGTAAGAAATCATAGTTTATACATAGTTAGGGTGTTCTCTCCCTTTTTTAATATTTATTATTTGTACAATGTTCTGCCTCAATGTGTGCCTGTATACCAGATCTCACTATAGATAGTTATAAGCCACCATGTGGTTGCTGGGAGTTGAACTCAGGACCCTTGGAAGAACAGCCAGTGTTCTTGACCTCTGAGCCATCTCTCCAGCCTGCTCTCTTTCTTACTATATACAAATATCCCTTTTCATGTCTTCTGGAGATTTGTTGAAGAAACTGGTCCATCTATTCTGTAGAATTCCTCAGATTTAAAAAAAAAAAAAAAAAAAAGTGAGGCTTTTAGTTTGTTTGTTTTAGATTTTTTTTATATGTATGAGGTTTTATTTATTTATTTATTTTATTATGTATATAGTATTCTGCCTGCATGTGCACCTGTGCACCAAAAGAGGGCACCTGATCCCATTATAGATGGTTGCGATCTACCATGTGGTTGCTGGGAATTGAGCTCAGGACCTTTGGAAGAGAAGCCAGTACTCTTAACCTCTGAGCCATTTCACCAGTCCCATGTATAGGTATTTTACCGAATATATATAATAGAAAGTAGATGTGTATGTGTGCCTGATGCTTGTGAAGGTCAGAAGAAGGTATCATATCTCCTAAAATTGAGTTACAAATGGTTGTGAGCCACCATGTGGATGCTAGGAATCTACTCTAGGTCTTTTGGAAGAACAGCAAGAGCTCTTAATGGCTGACCCATTTTTTCTATCTCTGAGTTCCTTACATTTTAATTTTGTTAATTTTATCCCATTGTGTCATTTACTATGTTCATCTGTTTCCAAATTAAGGAACTTGTGCTACAGATGGAACTGTTGGTGCTGTATGCTTTGACAAGGAGGCCTACTTACAGTATAGTTTATTTCTTTTAGTGCTGTTAGTTAATGAATGCCTGTAAGTCAATTGTTCTTAACCTGGGATCAAAGTCTAGAAGTATTTTGGTTATGATGCAGGAGGGCCCTACTACTAGTCCCTACAGCATAAGGGCCAGAACACGACAGCTCTCTACATGAAAGAATTATCAAGGTCAGGAGCTGGAGACATGGCTCCAGTTAAAACTAGCACTTGCTGCTCTTTCAGAGGACCTAGAGTCAGTTCTCAGCACTAACATGGTGGCTCACAGCTGTCTACAGCTCCAATTCTAGGGGATCCTACGCCTTCTTCTGGCCTCTGCAGACAGACATGCTTGTGGCACACAGACATACATGCAAGCGAACACAGACACATAGAATAAAAAATTAAGGAATAACATAAAAACTATCAAGTCCATTCAGGGTTTACACAATAACCTCATTCATTTATTCATTCTATATTAGCCAGAAGTTTTCCATTAAGCAGACTTATCAGTTACTTGGTTATCCAAGGTATAGTTGACACCAAGAAGGTAGGCTAAATGTTTAATTCCTTTGTTTTTTTTTTCACTATTCTTCAAAATAATGATAGTTCCTTAGTATCTTTCAAAATTGAATAATGAGTTATGTGATTTTTTTAGTGTTATTATGAACTTAGATGTTTAAAAATACTAATATTTCAATCAATCTAGCAATATTTTTCCATTTTTTTCTTCTTCCTTCTTTTTCTTCCTCCCCCTCTCCGTCTGCCTCTTTTCTTTCTTCTTCCTTTTTTTTTTTTAATGACAAGGTCTTACTGTATAGCCCTGGCTGGCCTGGAACTCATGGTGGTCCTCTTGTCTCTGCCATTTGAGTTCTAGAATTACAGGCATGTAGTCTCAGCTATTTCTGTTTTGTTTTATTTTGAAACAGGATCTTATATAGTATAGTCCCCCCCTCCCCCCAAAATAGGGTTTCTCTGTGTAGTTTTGGCTGTCCTGGACTGGCTTTGTAGACCAGGCTGGCCTCAAACTCACAGAGATCTGCTTGCCCCTGCCTCCTGAGTGCTGGGATTATTGGTGTGTGCCACTGTACCCAGCTTCATACGCTAGTCTTAAGCTTACTCTTTAGCTAAGAGTAGCCTTGGTCATTTTGCCTCTATCTCCTAAGTGCTGGGATTACAGACATACCACCTTCCCTAGCATAAATTGATATTTATTTCTGATATTTGACCTATGAGTCAGACTATTCTTTAAACAAACCACCAAAAAAAGTAAATTGCTATTTTAAAACCATAAGGGTTGAAGTAGTCTACAAGAAGAATTTCAGCACGCTGTCTGGCTTGGAGAAGGTTTGGTGCTGGGGTGTTTGCACAAGGGCATTGTACATGCCCAGGCAAGTGCTTTACTGCTGAGCTACATCCTGAGTGGCTAACTGCATCATCTTATCTCTGCTTTGTTTGAACTCTTCTTCTGTATTTATCCAGACATACAGTGGCTACTGAGTACATTATCTCTAGGAATTTATTAAGTGACTAGACATACTAAAGATTTTTGAGTGGGGAATTTATTATATCCAGAGTTTTATTAAGGTTGATAATTATATACTGAAATTTATGTTGATTCATATATAAAGCTTGAAGATGCAGGCTTTGGCTCACTGGTAGAGCATTTGCTTATCAAGTGTGAAGCCCTGGGTTTGAACTCAAGCACCACACATACATAAAAGGGTGATGCTGTGGGGTTGGAGACATGCCAGCACCCACATGGTGGCTCACAACCATCTGTAACTGCAGGGACCCAGCATCCTCTTGTACCAGACACACACATGGTGCATGGACATACATGCAGTCAAAACACCTACACACATAAAATAGATATTGAAACTTTTTTTAAAAAGTAGTGATGTAAACAGACCATTGACACTTTCTACCTGCATTTTTTCTTGTCTGTGGGCTGCTAAGATTATTTTGATATTTTATTACAGTCAAACCCCATACAGAAAGTATAGGGCTTATAGTACTTTTGATTGATAGGCATAATATAAACTGTTCACTATTTTCTAATCATTTTGTTCTTATGAAGCAATCTGAAGAGGATGTGAGTCAGTTTGATTCAAAGTTTACACGTCAGACACCTGTTGACAGCCCCGATGACTCAACTCTCAGTGAAAGTGCCAACCAGGTCTTTCTGGTAAGTGAAAGAATTTCCATGTAGCTGTAGAAAATTTAAGTATGATGCAGTGAGAAGTTTATGTGGAAAACCTGGATGACTTGGCTTTTAAGTCATTTCCTTGATAACTTACTGTTACCTACAAGCCATTTTAGAAATTTCAGTAAGAGTACTTGATTCTTTAGAGTGATTCATGTTTGGTTGAGTGTTAGTGACTTAAAATGATGTTTGGCTTACAAAGCGAGTTCCAGGACCAAAAAAAAAGACGTTGCTGTCAACTCTGCAGGGGATTTGTAATGTTAATTATTAATATTTGATGCACAATGCTTATTTAGCTAACAATGAGTGGGGAAAGCAGGTAGGCAATAGGACTGGCTGAACAAACATGCAGCAAGGAAATGAGAGCCGGGAGCCAAATACCAAGGTTCAAGACAGAACCGAAACTAATACAGCAGTGTTTTTGCCCTGCACAGTGGAATTCTCACGATGTTGGCATTTGATCACACATTCGTATATATATATGTGGCTCGGTGATTAGTAGTGTGTTGCCCCCCTGCAGAGAAGCCTGAGTTTAGCTCCCAGCACCGCTGTTGGGTGGTTCACAACTGCAGGTAATACACAAAGGATCTGATGCCTCATCCCTTAAGGCATCTGCGCCTGCTTGCACATCCCTACACACAGACATGCACATACAAAATTAATAGTAAAATAATCTTAAAAAGAGGCCAGATGGTGTTGGTGCACGCCTTTAATTCCAGCACTCAGGGAGGCAGAGGCAGAGGCAGGCGCATCTCTGAGTTCCTGGCCAGCCTGGCCTACACAGTGAGTTCCAGGCCAGCCAGGCTGCACAGTCAGAGAATTCTAACTCTGTCTTAGCTGTGAGCAACTATTTGGAGTATTAACCTGGCTGACTCATAAATACATATATATATCTGTGCATACGTGTCTGTGTAAACTGTGTGGCTGACAATGCACCAGTCTATGTTCACCTTTACAGTCAACATCTGAATGTGCAAGCTATATTTTTCCTGTCTTTTTTTCTCCTCTAGTCCTAGAAATGGGGTAAAATTTTGTTAGCGTAGGAGGCTTTAAAAAGCATAAAAAAGGCAGGTGTGGTGCTGCACACCTTTACTCCCAGCACTTGGGTGACAGAGGTAAGTAGATCTATATGAGTTTGAGGCCAGCCTGGTCTACAGAGTGAGTTTCCTAGTCAACCAGTGATACACAGAGGGACCCTGTTTTATAAAAAAAAAAAACAAGGTGTAAAAGTGAGATCAAGAATATAGAAAATATACACATTGGTGATTTTAGTTGTACATCATTGTGTTGGTGTGTCAAACTAAAAAGCCATTCGTAGGCATAAGGTTATTGTGTAATTCAAATGCTGATTTCTGTACATCTCCCCCTTCTGTTTGCAATCCTTGTTCTGAGTCTCCTGTGTCAGTGTTGTGTAAATACTGTTCCCCATTTGTCCCCTGGTATGCTAATAAAGCAGCTTACAGCCAGTCACTGAGCAGGGAGAGAATAGGGATGGACTTCCTGTCAGCAGGAGAGAAAGAGTTAGAGGAGAAAGGTGATTCAGCCATAGAGAGGATCCAGAGACATCAGGAGAAAAGAGCTGGGCAGGAAAGCTCTGAAGTGCAAGTATCTCTGGGATGCACCCTGGGAGGTGATTAGCTTAGAGGGTTAAGAGTAGAGTAGTAACTGCTCAGTTATTATACTGTAAAACTTGTTAAAATAATATAATGGAGTCTAAATTACTTGTGTGATAGCCTAGTTAAGAAACTGAGAAACACAGTTTTATAAAAAGAACCTTAATAGCCATTTTCTTGATGTGTGTGACAAAATGTCATCCTGTAGTACACTGTTGCTGTTTTTCAGGGTTTTACATATGTGGCTCCATCTGTACTTGAAAGTGTAAAAGAAAAGTTTTCCTTTGAACCAAAAATCCGATCGCCTCGAAGATTTATTGGTAGCCCACGAACGCCTGTCAGGTATTTGACTCTTTCCTCTCTTTGGTCTTTTGCTTATATGCGTGTTCCTGTGTACAGGGGCAGGTGCATACTGAGGACAGCCGTGGGTATTGCTCTCCAAGTACTCTCCACCTCTCTCACTGGCCTGGAACTTGGCTAGTATGTTAGACTGGTGGCTAGGGAGAGCCAGGGAACCTGTTTGTCTTCTCCTTGGTGCTGGGGTTACAACCATGTGCCATAATAATTACTTTATTTTCTTACATGGGTTCTGGGTATTGAACTCAGGTCCTTGTGCTCGGAAGAAACTATTTTTTAAGCCTCGAAGAATATAGCTTAAATGCATGCAGGTTAAAAAATAAAAGGTCTGTCATATTTTGCCTAATATAGGCACAACATCTATATCCTTTCATACATTTTATTTATATATATATATATAGTTTGCCCATAACCAGTGCTCTTTATGCATTTACCAACATTTTATATGCTGCATATTATATGCATAATACATATAATACAGAATTGTTCCTTCCCGATAGAAATACATACAAATCTATGTCCTACCAAGTTATGCCAAGTGTACCTGCACACATGTGCACACATTAAAAAAAAAAAAGGTGGTATTAGAAAACAGAGAAAAATGAGGAGCCTTCCACTAATTATGGTCAGCATGGCCTGTCTGGTGAAGTAACTTCTAAGAATAAGGAGAAAGCTAACTGTGCAAAGAAAAGAAGTTACAAAAGTATTGCAGGCAAACAGCAGCCAGTACAAAAAGGCCCTGGGGAGGGAAAGATGCCTTTTCTTGGAAATAAGTTAAGAGTTCTTGGAATGTGATAAAAGAGGAAAATGGTCAGCAGTTTGGGAAAGTATTTTAAGTGCAATGGGAAGTTGTTTTTATGTATGAGAGTAAAATGACTTAATATGTCATTAAGGGCTTTAGAGGTCAAATGCAGAGGTAAAGAGGCCAATTTGGACACACTAACCATTAGTCTAGGGGAAAGATGGCTCAACCTTTGCATTTGTTACAGTCCACATGAAAATAAAATTAGAAAAATGAAAGCTACATGCCCTTCCCTATAAACATGAGGGGAATATTTCTTATTAAGATGATCCTTGAGACAAATGAATGATAGCTCTTCCTTGTCTTAAAGCCCAGTCAAATTCTCTCCTGGGGATTTCTGGGGACGAGGTGCTTCAGCCAGCACGGCAAATTCTCAGACACCTGTGGAATACCCAATGGAAACAAGTGGAATAGAGCAGATGGATGTGACAATGAGCGGGGAAGCATCAGCGCCACTTCCAATCCGACAGCCGAACTCCGGGCCATATAAAAAACAAGCATTTCCTATGATCTCCAAACGGCCAGAGCACCTGCGTATGAACCTATGACAAAATAATGCTCTTATTAATGCAAATACAAAAAGGAAACAAATGGGGGAGGGGATGCATGAGCATCCTACAAGATAAAAACAAGAATCAAAATGGCAGTCTCAAAGAGCCAGCGTCACTACCTAGAAGGCTTTGGATGGAGGAAAAATAAACATGGATTTAAAAAAAAAAAAAAAATCAATCAATGGTGCAAAAAATAAACCCACAAAAAAGAAAAAAAAAACTTAAGCAAAAGAGTATTGTGGAATCCACAGACACATCAATTGACTGGTTCCTATCCTAGCAACATCTCAGCGTTAGCAAGGGTTTTCATGCTGACGGCTCCAAACTGACAGTATTAAGGGTTGGATGTTGCTTCTGAATCACCGCTGAAGTCTGATGATTTCAAAGAAGGGTTTATCTCTCATAGGCAAAGAACGAGATTGCCTATAGTAGTACTTGCAACTAAGGACAGATTAGCATGCAAGCTTTGTCAAACTTTTTCCAGCAACATGGAATTAAAGACAAAAGAAACTTATCGATTGATGTTTTACGTGCAAACAACCTGAATCTTTTTTTTATATAAATATATATTTTTCAAATAGATTTTTGATTCAGCTCATTATGGAAAACATCCCAAACTTGCAAAATTATTGGTTGGTATGAAGAAAGCCAGCTTCTGTTTCTTCTCTTGATGAAATAAAATGCAAATGAATCATTGTTAACCACAGCTGTGGCTCGTTTGAGGGCTTGGGGTGGACGTGGGGTGTTTTTTATTTTTTGTTTTAGTAACCTAGCTGCAATACCTGTATGTAATACTAGGAGGAAGAAAGTCTGCTTAAATCATTTCTCCTTGCAGCACTGCTGTGTGTTAGGCTTAACCGCAAGCCTTGGGACAGGCAGAAGTTGTATGTGCTACATTTCATCCTTGTCCTGGGCCTGCATTACACTGGAAAAAAAAAATAGTGCCACCTGTTCCTACACCAGTATTTGAGTCAAGCCCAGGGCTGCAAGGACAGAAGAGAGTGAAGCTAAAGTGCTAATGAGGGCAGTAAGCAGGGGAGCTAGAGATCTGCAGGGAAGAGGGTGCTGTCCTGTCCACCCTCTGTCTCCTTCACAGCATATTGGTAAGGTTTTCAGTTTTACTTTGTACTGTTTTTGCTGTTTACCTTCCTTAATATTTTTTCCCTTGAGAGTTTAAAAAAGAAAAAATGGTGGTTTTTTTTTTTCCCCTCCTATACTGGGGCTACATTTTTTAATTGTAAAAATATTTGATGGCCTTTCGATGAATGTCTTCCATAGTGAATAAGAAAACTCAGTGGCTTAATTTAGGAAACATGTTAAAAAGACACTGTTTTTGAAATAGTATCAATCTACATAAGCGATTTACAGGTACAAAGAATAAAAATAAAGGTAACTTCACCTGTCTTAAATACTTCTGCCTTAAGGAGCATTTCCATGACTAGCTGGTGAAAGGGTTTAGTATGTGCAGAGCTTTATAAAGTACACTTTAGCGCATGCTGGTCTAGACAGATGCCACAGAGTCTTGTCACTCCACTGTGCTGGTCATTTATATCTTCAGTCTGAGCAACTCACTTGGTAATAGTTGCAGCCCTAGGGTTTCTGTACGCAGATGCTCTTGCTGTGTTCCTCACAGGATCCAAGCCATAAAATTCCTTATGCATGTCACAACTAGTCAGGAGAGACCCAGGCCTTCCTTGCTTATTTAAATTGCAGTTGAAGTAAGATGGAAGGAAATTTCAGCAATGAGCAAAAATAGAATCTTGAGGGGCTGGAGAGATGGCTCAGTGGATAAGAACACTAGCTACTCTTCTAGAGGTCCTGAGTTCAATTCCCAGTGCCCACATGGTGGCTTATATCTATAACTCCAGGCCCATGGGATCAGAGGCCCTCTTCTGGTAAGCATACATGCAGACAAAACATATACATAAAAATCTTAACAAAGCTGTGACAGATGATTGGAAATACTGCCTTTCAGTTGTGGCAGTAAGTAAAAGAATTGATTAAAGTCCATCCTTGGGCTGAGAAATTTATCATTTAAATGATTACTCTGATTCTCTGACTGCAGCAGCCTTTTGAGAATTTCATAATTGCATCGGTTATTAAGTGCTGCAGTAATGATTAAGGGCAGAAATTGCAAAGTTCTTTGTTAGTTTGTGATCTCTTTAAAAATAGAAGCCCCCCCCCCAGTCCTATGATGATGCATATAGGAATCATTTCAGACTGCAAATGGCTTGTGCTACTCTGTTTCCAAATGTGTTTACTAACTGTAGCATTGACTGCCTGGCCAAATTCCAGTAAAACTTTTACACCAAAAGATTCCTTCTCAGTCCTAGTTGCTAGTGATATGTGCACTGTGACCACCCCATAGTTAAACTGTTTCATGTTAGTCTGCCAGCGATACTGGCAAATACTGCAACTTTTTTGCATAGAAAGCATTAACTGTACACCTTCCATCTACACAGATATATAGCTTTTCTATCACAACATTTATTAAGTGAAATTGATTTATCATGCTATGGCAAGTTTATTGAAAAACTGTTTCATAAATGGATATCCCTACTATGACTGTGAAAACATGTCAGGTGTCACGTGAGTGTCACAGACAGAAAGCACATGCCTATGCAATACGGCCTACTATGTATTTATTTGTAAAAACTGAAGCATAATTTAAAGTCTATGTCAATACTAGTTTGAGTTTCTAAGAAAGGTGTTCATGCTTGTACCAGGTAAGTGTATAGAAAATGATTAAGTGCTTTTTCTTTCATTACTTGATTATGTTCTTTAAAATCAGCAATTATAGGATATTTTTTATTTTCTACGTGCTCTTTTTTAATTAATATGTACTCACTGAACTGAAGATTACTAAATTTGTTTTATATGGTTTATAGTGTTTCAGAATAACCAAACTGGGATTTATAGACCAGCTGTGATTAACAATGTATTAATTATTGAACTTGAACCAGACCTTTAGGAAAAGTGTTATTTCTTCCCCTTTTTATGATCTTAACTTCAAGGATTTTTTTTCCCCATACTGTTTTTGAGATAGATAGTTTGAGAGTTGAGGAGGATGCATGTGTGAGACTCCATAAATTCAACATTCTGTACTATAGGTAACAAATATAAACAAAACATCTTTGCATTAATATCTTGAGCCTTGGATATATTTAATACTGGACTGTTTTAAAAATATTCACTTAGTTGTATATTTCCTAGCTTACAAGGGCTAGATCTAAGATTATTCTCATGGGAAATGTTGAATTTATGAAGAGTGGATTTTGAGGCTTTAAAAATGGTTCTTATCTCAAAAGTATCCAAACATCTATGGTTTTGTCGTGGAGCAGACATTAGCTAGCTGGACAAAACAGTCATAACATGTGTCACACAGGGCCTGTGTTCTGTTGCTGATCAATACAGTACTTGTTTCATGTGACTCAACACCACAGCACAAGTATTATTCCCCTGGATTCTCTGGAGGAGCATTGAAAAGACGGGTTCCTCACAGTGTTTGCTATTTAAACTGTGTTCTCTTCTACCCCAAGTTGGCTTTGCAATTATTAAATAAGTTTTTCAGCTGCCTTATTAGGAATTCTATGAGGGCAACACCCTTTCTGCTTTTCATCTTGTATTTAGTTTACTGTATTAAGATATTTGATTTCAGATTGAATGAATGTAAATAGAAATTAAATGCAAATTTGAATGAACATAAAATAGAAGTGATTTTTTATTACCTGAGAAAAAATTAAGCATACATATTTACCATAGTATACATAACAGATGTACAGTTTTTTCATTAACATTAGATATGTTCATGTTCTCATATTTAATAAACTACTTTTGTATGAATGAATGACAGTTATAAACTTTCTCCTGAGAAATTGGAGCTATTTAAAAATGTAACAAATTTTAGTAGTGACTTTACGTATTAAATGGTACACATCTTTGTTATTTTGAATATACTTGGTTTGCTTTAAAAAATACTCATGCAAAAAGGTATGTGGAATCCAGCTTCACATATACTGGAATACTTTATTGTATTAATCAACAGCTTGCTTAAGTACACCTCATAGCTACCTTTGATAATGTAATGTTCACTTACAAGATAATATAGTGCTCCAGGGATGAAGAGAAGGCTCAGTGTTTTCCAGAGGTCCTGAGTTTAATTCCCAGCAACCAACCACATGGTGGCTCACAACCCCACCTATAATAAGGTCTGATGCCCTCTTTTGGTGTGCAGGCATACATGTAGGCAGAACACTGTATACACAGTAAACAATCTTTAAAAAATAATACAGTGCTCAAATTTAGCAATTCATGGCCATTTTTGGATGGTAATTTACAACTTGAGGCCTTCATACCATCCTTGGTAATGTATGGTAAAGTATGGTAATGTACCATACTTGGTAATATACTTGGAAACTCTCCAGCTGAAGTTACCTTTAAAAAGCTATTATAGATAGGCTTGTGGTTTGCACAGGGCACTGAATGCATGTGGAGGTCAGAGGGCAGTATGTCAGAGTCAGTTCTGTCCTGCCATATGGGTCCCAGAAATTGGAATCAGTTCATCAGGCTTCGTGGTGAACACCTCTGTCTGCTAAGCCACCTCTCTAGCCCAGAGTTAACCTTTTTTTATTTTTATTTATGATTTTTTTGGTTGAGACAGCCCTGGCTGTCCGGGAGCTCAGAGATCCACCTGCCTGTCTCCCAAGGGTTGCTGGGATTAAAGGCGTGCACTAACACCTCCAGGCCAGAAGTTACCATTTTGTAAAGTATGGCTGTATCTCTTTTGGGGGCTGGGATGGACAGATGGTTCCACAGTTAAAGAGCACTTGCTGTGTCTTGCAGAGTACATGGGTATGGTATCTAGTAGTCATATGGTAGCTGTTTATCACAACCATCACAAATCTAAAGTACAAAAAGCATCCATCTTGTCAGGATTGTTGGTGCACACCTTTGGTCCCCGCGCTGGGGAGGCAGAGACAGGCAGCTCTCTTGAGTTCAAAGTTCCAGGACAGCACGGGCTACACAGAGAAGTCCTATTGAAGAAAAGAGGGAGGGAGGGAAGCCTCTAGTGTAAAGCCACATTATTCTCAGTC
Source organism: Psammomys obesus (assembly GCF_907164565.1). NCBI lineage: Eukaryota > Metazoa > Chordata > Mammalia > Rodentia > Muridae > Psammomys > Psammomys obesus. Next base: position 11,390,599 of record NW_026595981.1, on the reverse strand, counting down.
CCGGTGGTTGGTGGTAGCTGTCCCCTTTCCCCCTCTCTTCTTAACATTTATTTTTACTGTATAGATGTTTTGTCTGCATGTATGTCTGTATCATGTGTGCAGTGCTCAAAGAGGCCAGAAGAGGGCATCAGAGCTCCTAGAACTATTGTTCAGATGGTTGTGAGCAGCCATGTGGGTGCTGGGATTCAATTCCAGAGCTCTCAAACAGTTTGTGCTCTTAAGTGCTGAGCCATTGCTCTAACCCCTAGCAGCATTTCTTAATGATGGTACAATAATTATGTTTAGAAGGTATGATCTGAATTCACAGAATGAATTCTCTTCCTTAAGGTGAAAGCAAAGAAGACAGAGGCAAGAGAAATGCCTCAGTTCATTACTGATAATGAGTGTTGTAACCTTATTACATTTTTCTGGGGTTTGAGATGAGATCTTTTCATGTAGCCTTGGATGGTCTGGAACTTACTATATAGACAAGGCTAGCCTTGAACTCAGAGATCTGCCTGCCTTTACCTTCCAAGTCCTGGGATTAAAGGTGTGTGTCACCACATTAGTGTCAATTTTTTTTCAATTTAAAATAAAGTGTGTTGTGTATATCCATCTCTACATGTGTGTGGAGGTCAGAGGACAACTTGAAGGAGTTGGTTCACTTCTTTGACGTTAACTTAGCAGTGGCAGCCTTTTAGACATGCTAGATTTCAGATTCTTGAGAGGAAACACAAGGAATGAGGAAGCGCCTCATTGCCTCTTCTACCTGCAGAAATCAGCTGGAGAAAACTAACCATGCTACCAAATGCTATGGCTTCCCCTGAGCCCAAGTTGCTGTTCTCCCCTTCTCCATGTAGAATTCAGCCAGGACAGGAGCACACTAAAGCACGCACTCCACCACAGCCTTCAGTGAGGCTTTCATATCCCAGCTAATGGTAATTGGAAACATAGAGCTACATATATCCCCACCTACATGCAAATCATTTTCATAGTTATTTAAAGTATTACATGGTACTACACAAAACACAAATGAACACTACAGGGAATGGCAAGGAACACATAAGAGGTCCACAAGGTGAATGAATCTAAATCATTTATTCTCACTGATTACTAGTCATTAATTATAGAGCATAATACAGTATTAAAATATATCTTCAGTAAATCTGCACTTAGAAAATGTGATTGTTATAGGTAAAATATAGCATTTAGAACTTTCATTTAAAAATACAATTTTATGAAAAATTTAATCATTTTTAGAATGGGAATTCTAAAAGTCTGATAAATTGTCTCAGATACTATGTATTTTAAAATACTATGCAAAAATCTTTATTCTGAAAACCATGTCAGGAAGCAGTATCTGCACCTCTTTAAAATGGCTAGGTCTAGTTTCTAATTGTTGTTTTGGTATTATCATCAAGAAAACACATTTTCAACATAACACTGCAATTATCTGTCAAATAAGTGGAATAAAAGTTGCATATTTATTAAGTTGAATATATAGTTTAAAAATGCAGGCCCTTATACTTAATCTTTTGAGAAACTGAACTATAAATATGTCTCGTGATACCCTAAAACCATCTTGAAAAAAATTATTCTATTCCTGGAAATCAGTTGTGATGCCTGTATCAATAGTTATCACACCAGATAAAATTAGTGTCTTGAGGCCCTAATGGTTTGTGCAACTTAGTACATCTGAAGGTGAGATGAAGTGGCTCCATCTTTCCATTTGTTTATACGTTCTGAAATCACAGTTCTGCACAGTGGACAAGTTTTCTCTCTGTTAAACCATAAGGTAATGCATTCTTCACAGAATATATGCTGTAAGGGAATGAAGAAGCAGATCTTACACTCACACTTTATAGAGGATCACATTCTTTAAAAAGTCCTAAAGGATTTCAGAGAGCAGTTAACAAATGAGGAAATGACTTTTAATGGCTGAGTCACTACAAGTGTTCTGACTACTTTTTCCAGGCACTGCCTTTTAAGTATGATCACTTACCTGCGTGATGGTAACTTACCAACAGTAACTGAAATATGGCAAGGAGCCTTGCACATTTAGTAACAAAGGCTGCTGCTGCCATGGAGCACAACTAGTATCCAATTAAAAATGCAGCCTGTTTGCCAGCTGCTCTGGTATCTAAGTTGCTGACCAAATCACTCCCTAACCCTTTCATATGCTCCTCTGCACAAAAGTTATCAGAACGTAAGGGACATGATTTAGACAATCTACCACATCCCTTCCATCCTGAATAAGTTAACAGTATTTACCTGGAATAAAACCTTCCACTAAGTATTACTTTCACTGCCACATAACAAACATAAACATGATTTTCACATATCAGGAAAATGTTATATGTAGTTTGCTTAAAAATCTTACCTGACAAATGAGAAGAACTGGCTTTTGAAATTCAGCTTGACATATTGAACAAATACCATCCATATCGGAACACTGTCTCTTGCTGGCAGGCACTCCGTAACTCTATGAAGACAAATTCTGTTAGAAGTAATTCCTGTGGAGAGTTTAGTTTTGAAATACATTCTAGTCTGAGGTACGGAGTCAGCGTAGCATATATTTGAGGCTCAGGGTTCAATCCCCAATGCTATCCCACTAGAACTGAGTTTGGTCCACAATGGAGATTGATTTAGTAGGTTCAAGCATCAGACATACTAGATGGAATTCATTCTGAAGTTCTGAAAACAATCTGAACTCTTGAGCATGACTTTGTTACTAAAGTCAGCAGGGTTTAATCATTAACCACACATGATAGTTCAGAACAGTGAAAGCTTTCTGTGGATATGAAGGGGGAGGTGAACAACACCCAAGCACTGTCACAGAAACAGAAAGCAAGATGGGTCTCAGAGATGATGGACTTCAAACTAAAACTCATGGATAAAATTACCTACGAAGTTTGAAACTGGTGATATTACAGATGTCAGAACCAAGTCAGGATGCTATTTAGATGGTCTTGATGTTAATTGCCCTTCAAAGAAGTGTTACTTAGAATACACTGCAGATAGTTACGCTGACAGGATTCTAGAATACCATTTCTGTAGGGCTGGGGAGATGGTTTAGTGGTTAAAAGCACTGGCTACCCTTCCCCCCGCCCAAGAAGACTCTGGTTCAATTCCCAGTACCCACATGCTCCAGGTCCAGGGGGATCTGATTTCCATCCTTGGTCTCCATAGCACTGCATGCATATGGTATACAGACACACATGTAGGCAAAACATCCATGCACATAATAAAAAGATTTTTAAAAAACACTATTTTTGTAGCATGGAGACTTCCTTTAAGTGAGGATTTATGGTGACTTCCATTTTGTTCATAAGGTTGAAGAATGTATGTAAAGGTATGCCAGGTACTTATTTTAATATTCTGCTTTTCTTCTGTGTTGGGTACTGAACCTTGGGCCTCACATGCATGCTAGGCCAAGCACTCACCCACAGCCCACAGGGCATTTTCTCGAGGCAGTATCAGCACTAATCTTAATAGAGTCAACTATGTGAAATGATTGATGCTTATCACCATCAATTGAACTAACTTAAATCTAAATTGATTTTTTTTTTTTTTTTTTGAGACAGGGTTTCTCTGTGTAGCCTTGGTTGTCCTGGACTCACTTTGTAGACCAGACTGGCCTTGCATTCATAGATATCCGCCTGCCTCTGCCTCCCAGAGTGCTGGGATTACAGGCATGTGCTGCTGTGCCTGGCTTTACTTTTTATAGTTTCTCTTTGTTTTTTTTTTTTTTGTTTGTTTGTTTGTTTAGTTGGTTGGTTTGGTTGGTTGGTTTTGTTTTTCAAGACAGGGTTTCCCTGTGTAGCCTTGGCTGTCCTGGACTTACTTTGTAGACCGGCTGGCCTTGAACTCACAGAGATCCTCCTGCCTCTACATCCTGAGTACTGGGATTAAAGATGTACTCCACCATGCCTGGCTTCTAAAGTCTGCATAATATGTAGCAGCATTTGCTTTTTGTTGTTGTGGCTTTTTTTTTTTTTTTTTTTTTTTTTTTTGGCAGGGTTTCTCTATGTATCCCTGGCCGTTCTGGAACTCACTCTGTAGACCAGGCTGGCCTCAACTCAGAAATCTGCCTGCCTCTGCCTCCCAAGTGCTGGGATCAAAGGCAGGTCCCACCAATACCCAGCTAGCATTTGCTTTGATATCATTAATTATCTTGAAGAAAAGGTTCCCTAGCCAGTTGGTCTGGACTAATCTTTTTCCTTTTCCTTTTTTTCCCCAGAGTTTCTTGCTGGAGCTAGCCCTTGAGCTTTAATGCTAGGTCAGAGGCTCTTCCATTCCCATCCCTAGCCTCCTAAAAGCTTCTAATAGCATGTTATGACCCACCTGGAATACTTTATTTTCCAACACAGAATATAGGAAAGTTACTAAATTTCCTTGAGTAAGAAAACTGCAAAGGGGCTGGAGATCTGGCTCAGAGGTTAAAAGCACTGGCTGCTCTTCCAAAGGTCGTGAGTTCAATTCCCAGCAACCACACGGTGACTCACGGCCATCTATAATGAGATCTGGTGCCCTCTTATGGCCTGCAGATGTACATGAAGGCAGAACACCGTATACATAATTAATAAATAAATAATCTTTTTTAAGAAAAAAGAAAACTGCAAAGGGTAGGTAGGATTTTTATTGAGTTGTCTTTAAACTAAAATATTCAGTATTTTCAGTATTTTATATATATATTATATTTCAGTAATATATATGTAAATATATTTCAGTATAAGAGTGGAATAGGGAATATTAATGAAAATATACAAAGCAAACATCTATGGAATAAAAAAAAAGGAACAAAAGTCAATGACAAAGTTTTTGAGAGTGCATTTGTAAATCCTAAAAGATATCTAATGGATCTGTTTTTGTGCTTCCTTGTCCAGACTTTAAGAGCCTACTACCAAGCCCCAGCTCCACAATGACAACGTAACTACAAGGGCAAACAGGCATTCAGATATACAAGCTCTGAAGTAACTGGTGGGCAGTGAAATTAAAGGAACGGTAGCTCCAAGTGCCAGAATATTAGAAAATAATCTCAAAATAGAAGAGAAACACCTCATGAATTTCTACTTGTAGCAGGACTAAAGAAAATAAGAGTGAAGCAAAGTAGAAGTATCCCTTAACTGATAAAAAGTACTTACTGGTCGTGTAAAAAATACTCGCAAAACTTGTCTGAAAGTTTTCAAATGTCCAAAAAAATCCAAAAGCTAAAAGAGAAAGAAACAATTTGTTAAATTAATTCAAAACCCCCATGTTAAATCTAAAGACAAAGGGGAAATTCAATTCCCACCTAACCTAGTGTTCACTGTACGGCACAGCTAGTCATCCACTTATAAACCTACTTCAAGTTTAACAAACTAGTGCATAGATTTGAGCCACCTCTCAGCCTAAAGCTACAATTTCATTATGACAATTCAGCCAATGCCAAAGACACTGCAGGGGCTAGTGGTTAAGAGCACTGGCTGTTCCTCCATTCCAACCACAGCAACCATATGGCCCCCATACAGAGGCTCTCAACCATCTGGAACTCCACTCCCAGGGATGTCACCCAATTCTGGCCTCTGTGGGCACTGCACTCGTGTGATGCACAGACATAAATACAGGGGAAACACTCATACACAAAATAGTAATGGGGTGGGAGCGAAGAGGTCAGCTTCATTTGATTCAATTATTCTTGGCATTTAGAGTTGAAAGTTTTATGGGGCAGTGTTGGTAAACACTTTTAATCCCAGCACTTAAGAGGCAGAGGCAGGCAGATCTCTGAATTGGAGGCCAGTATGGTTTATAGAGTGAGTGCCAGGACTACACAGAGACCCTGTCACAAAAAAAAAAAAAAAAGAAAAAAAAGAAAAGGATTGGTCTACCTAACATGTTCCAGGACAGCCAGGGCTACACAGTGAGATCCTATCTTAATGACCCCAACACATACAATTAGAAAGCTTAATAAAGCACTAAGTTGAAGGAATTGGGCATAAAGCAAAGAGGGCAAGATATTCCACTGGTTTGAGAACTGTATTACAAACGGTACTGTGAGAGTTTGTGTCTTTTCTACTTACCTCCCTTAGATGTAACACATATGTTAGTCCACTCTGCTACTCCTCAACAAACACTGAGACCCACAGCTTGGCATGGGAACAGGTACTTTAATCTCAGTTACTTAGGAGGCCAAGGCACCATGGGCAACAATGCAGTTCCCCTTCCCCAGACCACTAAGTTCCTTCTACTCTTTGCTCATCACTCTCCTTACTGAGGTGGCAATGTCTTGCTTGCTAGGTTGCCAACACTGGCAGACTCATGTTTTCCTGCCTCAGCTTCCTTTGTAGCTGGAATTATAGGTGTATGCCAGCTTCACATTTCTAAACAGTTAAGAGTCTGCCATTTCTTTCAACTAGTGATAGGAAGATAAATTCCGAGGCAGCTTAGTAGTATTGTAAAGCCAGTAATTATTATAGGATTCACTCTTCCAGGCTTATAATATTACTTACTTTTAGTATGAGGTAGAGTAAAGCCAGCAATATCCCAAGACTCCATCTAGTTACATTACCAAACTCCCCATAGCTTATAAGGTACCGAAACCAAACTGGAACGGGGACAAAAATTCGGTAATACTGACATAATTCTTCTAAAAGCATGTACCAATAACCCTAAAAAAGGAAGAATAAATGAATTCAGCTACCCAAAGTATTAAACACATAGCACAGACACTTAATACTGGAAGGAGAATGTCATAAAGCATATAATGTGCTAATCATAATAACTGAAATTATATTTCAGAATTATAATTAGCACTGACAAATTCAATCTGAGTATCACATACCATTGCTATTACATGGCATGGATTGGTGTTGGGCCAATGAGATGACCCAGTGGGTACAGGTAATGACCTTAGTTCAATCTCCAGAGCCTACATGGTAGAGAGCCCACATGTACATACAAAAGAAATAAATATGAAAGAAGATTTCATTTATAAGCTGGATATGGTGTCTCACACTTATAACCCAGGATTTGGGAGGCTGAGACAGCAGGATTGCAGTGAGTACCAGACCAGCTCAGGCTATAGGGTGAAACCTTGTCTCTAATAACAAGTCACTGGGTAACTGTATGTAGCCATTTATCAACTGAAAATGCCCTGGAGACAAAGCACAAATAAAGAATTTTCCCATATATGATGTAAAGATTGAGTTTTCAATTGTTCTGAAGCAATTATAATTCTGATTTTGACCAATTAACTTAGTATTTTCAATTGAAGTACTTGAGCAAATGGTTGTCAGGCAGAAGTAATAAAAAGGTTGTTAAAAATAGATTATTTTGGGGCTGGAGAGATGGTGCAGAGGTTAAGAGCACTGGCTGCTCTTCCAGAGGTTCTGAGTTCAATTCCCAGTAACACATGGTGGCTCACAGCCATCTATAATGAGATCTGGTGCTCTCTTCTGGCCTGCAGGTGTACATGCAGACAGAACATTGTATACATAATAAATGACTGACTAAATAAATAAATAAATAAATAAATAAATAAATAAATAAATAAATCTTTTTTTTTTTTTTTTAAATAGGTTATTCAGGTATGGGAAAGATGGCTCTGCAGTTTAAGAGCATTTCTTGCTTTTCCAGGGGACCTGAGTTCCCAACACCCACACTAGGCAGCTTACAAATGCTTCTAACTATAGCCCCAAGGTATTTGATGCCCTATTCTGGCCTCTAAACTAAGATACATTCAAATGAAGACTAACTAGAATTAGTTAGCATTAATTAATTAATTAATTAACTAACTAACATCATTCCAATAAGCATTAGTTTCTTACCTTTGATTTAAAAGGCATGATGAGAGAAGGCACCAATAAAATTAGGCATTTTAACCCCATGAAAAAGAATTTCAGAATGAAGTCTGTAATTCCAACAATCCAAAGAACTTCCCAGAAGCTCAACTGATCGAGTGTAGGATTTAAGAAAATTAAGCTACCAAGAGAAAAACATAAACATTTATGAAAACAACATAGAAGCGTAAAGTGTGGGTAAAGGTTTAAGTCTGTTGCAGTATTTTACATATTTATTGAAACAGTTAAGTCCCCTATCACTGAACTCTACCTTCAGCCTGTTCTTTCCAGGCAGCTAACAATACACTTTTACAGTAGGTCCACCAAGTCAGGGATGTGGACTCCTTTCATGTCCAGAGCTGGGCCCTCTTATCCATCTAACCTTCCTTTCCCTGGGTGTGAGCTCTTTTGTTTGGTGTGTTCTTTCAGACAGGGTATCACTATGTCACCTAGGCTGGCCTCACCCAGTTTACACAGGCTGTGCCCAGACTTGTGATTTTTAAGTATTAAACATATACATTCTGATAACGCCAAATTTAAAATTATGTGTTTGTGTGTGTGCTGAGGGATGGAATGTGTATGTCTGAGTGCAGGTGCCTGTGAAGTCAGCAGAGGGCATGGGATGCTCACATCCCCTGAAACTGGAGTTTCCTCTGGAAAAGTAGCAGGTGCTCTTAACCAAGGAGCTGTCTTTCCAGCCCCAGAGGTCATTCTCGCCTCACAGCCACTCTCCCACTCATTAGAGGCCAGATGTGTCCATCTCAATTCTACTGAACCTGGGCCTTCTAATTATCTGATTAAAGCTGAAAATTCAGAATATCTGACATGAAAGTGCATGTTAACATGTTTAATGACTCATTCTTAGAAACAAAAGTTTGATAACAACCATCTAATGGTACTAAATAAACACTGATTAAAGTGAGTGTGGGGCAGGAGAGATGACTCAGCCATTAAGAGCACTGGCTGCTCTTCCAGAGGACCAGGGTTCAATTCCCAGCACCCACATGGCAGCCCGCAACTTTCTGTAACTCCTGTTCCAGGGGATCCGATAACTGCAGGCAGGCAAAACACCAATGTACATAAAATACAATAAATAAGCAAACTATGTGAGTGGCACCCACCTGTATTTCTAGCACTCACTTTGCTGAGTCAGTAGGACTGCAAGTTGGAGGGCACCCTAGACTACACAGTAAGAGCCTATCCCAAAAACAGAAAACAAACAAACAAAAAGCTGGTTCAACAGATATCCACTCATCTAAAGTACTAACTGAGCACAGGCTAAGTGCCAAGGAGGAACTGGGGATACACGTCTGTAAGTCACACCTGTCACTCATGAAAGGAGATAACTGAAAATTGAACTATAATAAGCATTATGTTCGAGTAAGATTCAGGCAAGGTAGGTGCTGCGGAATAAATGATAAACAACAGAAGTATACTAGGATCTCTGATTACCTGTAATAAAGTGACTGAGACTGAAAGGTGTAATATAAAAGAACGGAAGAACCTGCCAAGAACACCAATAACCAAGCACACTGAATCTTTGATGACCGTTCCTGTAAAAGAAACAATTTTGTAATTTACTGTGTTGTATTAGGCTGGAATTTTTAAGCGATATTAAATATCATTTGAAGATCAATTTATTACTTTACACTGTTTTTTATTCTTAAAAAAAATACAGACTACCTGCTAAGCTGTTCATCATCACAACCACTGTTTATATCATATTCCTTAATTAACAAAACAGAACTCTAAACAGAAATTAAAAATGCAAGCTGGGCATGCTGGCACACCTTTAATTAATTCCAGCACTGGGAAAGCAGAGGCAGGGGGATCTCTGGGAGTTTTCGTCTAGCCTGGTCTACATAGAGCTCCAGGGCTATGTAGAGAGACCCTGTTTCAAAGCACCACCCCACATAAAATTTAAAAATTACAAGACCTATGAGTCAAAGAGGCCAGTCTTCACACTGACATAAAGGACCTGTCCTTTACTTCTGCAGCCCCCCCCCTTTTCTCTTTTCCACAAAACAGAAATTTTAAAACTGCATTCAAGTAAATCAGCTCATAAATATGCAATAATTTTGATCTTTAAAATTCAAGTTTTAATTACTAGTTTAATTCAAAGTTTTCATTGATCATCCTAATCCAAGAACTGGACAACCTTTTGAGAACTAACATGATAACCCCAATGGAAAATTCCACACCTGACTTCACTGCCAGTCACAACACTGGTACTCTAAAAACACTACATAAAACTGCCTCTAGGCTATGTGGACAAGGCAGACATAAATGAAAACACTCCTCCTTGTGTACAGGCAAAATCTCCAAAATTAAAGAACTCAATCTTGTACTAGTAATTTTTCTTTCTCAAAAGACAAGGTCTCACTCTGTAGCACAAGCCTGGTACTCAATACATATTCCAGGCCAGTTCTAAATTCACAGTAATCCTCCTGCCTCACAGCCCCAGTTCTGGGATTATAAGCACACAGCACCATGCCCAACATTAACTTGCAATAGTTTTAAACTATGTACTAAATTTTTGTTAATATGCTATACTATAAATTTCCAGATAGGATCCCTCTTAAGGTGAAATTTCAGATTCTTGGAATTTTTTTCTAATAATTTATATGATTTGAACCTTTATATTACTAGAAAAATTTCTCAAGCTTTTTTTTAAAAAATGAGACACCTGCCATTCATGGTTAAGGCACAAGCCTTTAATCCCAGCACTTGGGAGACAGAGGCACACGAGTTTGAGGCCAGTCTGGTCTACAGAGTGAGTTCCAAGACAGCCAGTTAGTCATAGTGAGACCCTGTCTCAAACACCTAAAATGCACATTTACTCAATGTTCCATTTTCTTTATTTTCAATCTTATGGTGCATCAACTGAAGTTTTTAATGATACTACACTACTCAGTATAATTAATAACTCATAAAGTACAAAGATCCTTGCCAAACTGGATCACACAGTGTGGTCCAAGTCTTCTGATCCTCTGGTCTATGTTTTCTTTATTGGGACCAAGCAACAAAGTAAGGTGAGGTCACTAAGCATTAGGACAGGTAATTCCTTCCAAATCATTTAGAAAACAAAATTAAGCAAGTGGTGGACATCACCATTTATCCTGTTGCTTCCTAGTCCTCTTGAAAGTTACTTCTATTTCTCTCAAAGTTATCTCTAATTCTGTAGAGAGAAACAGTTAATAATTTAGTTGCTTGTTATACTTACTCTTAGAAAAACCTGATTTACAATGCTTTTGTTTGCATACATAAAAGTTGTTAGCAGCCCAATTCCAAGAGAAATTCCTGTTAGAAAATAAGTTCTAGTTAATTGAAAGAAAGAAAAAAGATTATAAACGCTAATAGTATAAATTAAAACATACAATTTTAAAAGCTAGCAACCAAAATGCATAGGTTAAAATTGTCAATAAAAAGAGAAACTGAATTCAGAAATTTAGTCAATCTTTTATTATTTCCTACCTGTTATATGCTGCATAACAAGTTTAATACCCAGAATCAAAATATAAGGAAGACTTTTTTGCAGCCACTTGAAGAGATAGCGGAATTCTGAGAAGGAGCCACTTCCATGTTCTCCAGACTCTGTGGCAAAGTCCTCAGGTGGCCTTGCGTCACTGTGGGAGTGACTACGGAAACGGCTCTGCATGCATCCATGGGCACAGGCGCAGACCCCCGGCCTTGCATTTCTAGAGCTTGGATTCTCAGGGTATTCTTTAGGTCCGGAGTTTATTTGGATATGTACATCTCCAGGGTGAAGAGAACCGTCTGTGGATCTTGATGGGAGAACACACTGAGCAGCTGAGCCATCTTTATCACGTGCGGCGCCTGGCGGATCGTGCAGCTGGTTACAGCTGGCTTGCATGGCCCTGGAATATTTTTTCTCTAAGATGTTTTTGCTTCAGGACTCTTTCTCCTTAAAAATAAAATAAAACAGCAGAAAGCATTCTCAGTCAATCACAAGCAATGTCGTGATCACTAGATGTCCTTTCTTCGCCAAGGGAGCAGTGGATCGTCACAGATGGATTGTCCTCTGTCACTCCTTCAGTCTTTGCTACCGCCAAGGCTCGGCTGCCCCCACTCCAATCCTAAGTTCCAACTTGGCAAACCAATGCGATTTTGAACCTTAGGGCTACTTAAAATACAAAACATATTTAGTGAGCATTTTGCGTTTGAACTGTGGATGTCTTGATTTCTCTAACACCAAAAGACATCAGCAAACAGTCTAAAGAACGGGTGCCCAGCAGATACACCTATGAATAGCAGTACTCATACTGAATATGTGCGTACATGTACTCTGAGGCAGAGCCCACACTAAGAAGTTTGCTAAGGGTGGGTGAGACGGTTAGTGAAGGAAGGTCCCCTCGGCCAAATCAAGACCGCTGATGTGAGTTAAATCCTCTCAACCCATATGGTTGAGGAATGAACTGACTCCTACAAGTTGTCTTCACGAGCGCACGCACGCGCGCGCACACACACACACACACACACACACACACGCTAAATAATTCTAACAAATTTTTAAGGATTCATTAATGCGTAGAAGGAAAAAAAATATCAGTGGCTTGTTAGGCATCAACACAGATAATAAACATTTCATTTGGGTGACCTACACATTTCATTCTAGCTTCCCCAAAGCTAATAAGGTTTTCAGTAATTAATGGTGCTACCAAGAATATCACTTCCCCTCTCAAAAGAATGTTAACTCAAATACCTTTGAAACAGGGTCCTTAGGGGAGAGTCATCACGTAATTGCTACGTGATGCTTCAGTCTAAATAAGGAGTTGGCCTCCAGGAAGAAAGAAGAAGCCACCGCGGAGGTGTGTGGCGGGGGCAGAAGAGGCTGTGGCAGGGCGGCTCTCGGCCGAGGGAGCCCGCGGTGCCCCGCCGCCGGGCCTCTGCCGTCTCGCGGGGCTACCGCGGCGGGGGCCGCCCGAGCCCGCGCAGTTACAGTGTGACGTTTCGGCGGCTCCGGACAGGACAGCTCCCGTCCCCGCTCTAAGCACCCAACAAGACCGCCTCCCTGCCCTCCTTCATCCGTCAACCGGGAAAAGGGGGGGAAAGGGAGAGAAAAGTGAACGCCAACTCTTCCGGAATGCGCGAGGACAGAGTTCTCCACCCACGTCCGAGCTTCGGCTCTTCTCCCCGGAAACCCTCCGCCTCCCCGCCCTCCCCCGGGCCTGACCTCTCATGACCAGGAGCGGGCGGCCTCGACAGCCACAAAACCGACACCCCGACACGCCGCCGCAAGCCCTCCTCGTCAAGCCTCCTGCCCCGGACGCCACCAGCACCGGCAGCGCTCGGCCGGGCCCCCGGAGGCGCGCGCGCCGCCCAGACGACGTCGCGCGCCGCCCGCCTCCGCCAGGCTCCGCCCCCGCGCGGTGGAGGAGTGCGGCCTCAGGCCCCGCCCCGCGCCTCCAGGCCCCGCCCCCGCCCGCCGCGGACGCGAACCTTCTGGCCCCGCCCCGCGCTCGTTCTGGCCCCGCCCCGCCGCCGGGTTGCTGCGCAGTTGCCTGGTGTGTGTCCTAAACTGAGTCCGGGGGACTGTGACGTCCTGCGTCTGTAGTCAGTCACGTGCTTCGGAGTCCTGCAGGGTTTGAGGTTGAGAACGGGTAGGGCCGGGAACCCGCGTAGGCGGCGGGGATCGGACCACGCTCGGGACGGTCGGTGCCCCGGGAGCCGCTGGGCTGCCTGGGCCAAGAGGCTGTGAATGACGTGGTTTGGTTCGTGCCGCCAGCACCGGGACATGAGAAGCCCCGGGGATTTTGCGAGAGGGTGGAAGTGGTGTCGGCGAGCGAGGAGCTCGACTTCTAAAATAAATGCTACCGAGGGGAAAAGTTAGAATAAAAAAAAAGTTCTTCTGGAAAACCCAGGACGTCAAATAAACAAAGGGGTTCCCATGACTCTTGAAATTAGGTATTCTGTGGAAGGTGAGCTGAAGGGACCAGACGGAGGGCTGGCTCTTCGCAACGCTTTGTGAGTTAAGTGTCCAGCAACTGGTTGATATTTTGTCTTTCTGTCATTACCTGACTTTAAACTTTTCAAATGCCTTGCCAGAGGCGTTTTTGTGATTCCTTACCTATGAAATTTCACCGTACTTTCTTTCTTAGTAGCGTGACTGAATCCACCGTTTTTAGCCCTAATCATTCACCTTGAGAATGTACTTAAATTTCTCTCTCAAGTCAAAAAGGACTTTAAAAATATCCCAGCCGGGCGCGGTGACACATGCCTGTAATCCCAGCACTCTGGGAGGCTGAGGCAGGTGGATCTCTGTGAGTCTGAGGCCAGTTTGCCTACAAAGCAAGTCTGCGACTACCAAGGCTACACTGTCGAATAAAAAAAAAAAAATCCCAAACCTGTTTTGGATCTTCTCACTATGATCAGCACATTGACTTTCTTTTGCTTAGGACATGGTCTTATGCATCTCAGGCTGGCCTACGACTGAATTTATAGTGGAGGATAGCCTTGAACTCCTGATGCCCCTGCCCTCATTTTCTTCAGTGCAGGGATTATAGGCATGTGCCTTCATGCCTGGCTGTTTATACTTTTGAATGTAAGTTTTTAAGCTTCAAGTTTTTTCACAAATTGTATTCCTGGGTGAGTTAACTTTTATTTGCCTGAGGTCATTGTCCCAGAAGCCTAGTCCTGGAAGCTTCTAGCCTCCATAATATCAATCTGATCGAGGCTTAGAATGTTTTCAGCCTCTGAGACTTACTGCTGAATACGCTCACCGTTCCTAGCTCTTTTTCTGAGCCCTGGGCTGGCTGGTTCAACTCAACTGTTCTGATTTAAACACCTCTCCAAGCTGACTGATTCAATCTGGCTTCTCTCTTGGCCTCTGAATTGCTCAGCTTTTTCTTTTTCTTTTTTTTTTTTTCAAACTAACTCTAGCAATCTGTTCTAATCTTCTGGTTCCTTCAGTCTTCACTTGAGTTCTATCTCTGCAACTTGTCTTTGTAAAACTCCCTAGGTAAAAACTGTCCCTGAAGTCTATGACCTGAACGGCCAGGAACCCACCTCTCAACTCACTTTCCACCAAACTGCCTGAACAGCATTGACTAGAACTCAGAGTTCTGCATGCCTCTGGCTCCTGGGTGCTGTGATTAAAAGTGTGTACCACCACGCCTAGACCCCTTAAGCTTTTCCTGAAACTTGCTCTATACCAGGCTGGCCTTGAACTCTGAGATCTGCTTGCCTCTGGCTCCTGAAATTAAAGGTGTGCCTCTGTTCCAGTGGGATCATACAGACCCAGGTCTATGGATGTGATCTATTGCCAGAGCAGCCACGTCCTGAATTAAATCCCCTGCAAGTAAGATTGAGGGCCACGCTCCAGACTGTAAGTGACTCTTCTGAGACATTTGCACATGATCTGCCATTCCCATACATGAATGTTTTAACTTTTAAATTCCATTTGTGATGGAAGGTGCTGGCACTGGTATTGAAGTCAGAGGACACTTTGTGGGGTGTTTTCTACCTTTTCTTGGGGTCCAGGGAGCCAACTGAGATTGCCAGATGTGTATGAAACATAGATCCTACATGAATGTTTTGTTTTCTTTTTTGAGACAGGGCTTCTCTGTGTAGCCTTAGCTGTCCCGGACTCACCTTATAGACCAGGCTGGCCTGGAACTCATAGACATCCACCTGCCTCTGTCTCCCAGAGTGCTGGGATTACAGGCATGTGCACATGAATGTTTTTATTTTAAACTAAAATGAATGCAAGCTAAGCATGCATGTGGCTCATGACTGTAATCTCAGAATTACAGAATCCAAGGCAGGAAGATTGCTATGAGGTCCAGGCTGTGAGGGTTCAGAGTGAGACTCTTACCTCAAAAAAAGAACATAATACATAAATGCAAATCTAGGAAGCAGGAAAATCACAAAGTTTCACATAATCTAGCTCCAACTACAATGTAACAACAGGTTGTTTTAGTATGGCATGTTTGTAAATTTAACATACTTAATGTTCAAATCCCCATTTCAACATATAACATATTGAAGGACTATCAGTACATACTTTAAGTTTATTAGTACATTTTATTCAAATAACTAAAAGGTCATGGATTTGAAGAGCATTGAGCTGAGATTTGATTCTTTGTGATAAGATTTCTTTTTACTCGAATTTGAAGCACTAAAAAGAACATTTTAATTAATTTGTTTTGTTTTGTTTTGTTTTAAAGGCAAAGTTAGTGCCAGGCAAGATGTGCCCACTGGTACAATAGTGGCATGAAAGTTACGGGAATAACTAACTGCTTTGGGATTGGATTTGAGGCCTATTCCAAAGGAGGGAATTCACACCTCATGCTGTCAACCATGGTCAAAAGCCCATGGATCAGGGCTGAGTGGTTTAAGGGTTAAGAGCACTGGCTGTTCTTCCTGAGGTCCTAAGTTCAATTCCAAGCAACCACATGGTGGCTCATAACCATCTGTAGTGAGATCTGGTGCCCTCTTCTGGCATGCAGTCAGAACATTGTAAAAATAATAAATAAATACATACATACATACATACATCTTAAAAAAAGAAAAAAAAAAAGGCCATGGATCAGGAGGTCCCAGGCCCCAGGGAAGAACCTGCTGCTGTTGTTCAAGAACATGCTGTCAAGCTGCCTAATGCCCATCTCCATACATTAGTGCCCCCCTTAGTTTGGGGCCGAGACTGCTGTTGTTGTTCAAGGACATGCTGTCAAGCTGCCTAATGCCCATCTCCATAGATTAGTGGCCCCCTCAGTTTGGGGCCGAGACACTTCTCTGCAGTAGTCAGCAGTTAATGCTGACTCCTAACTGGTAGAGCTCTGAGGATGTTGAGTGCTCTGTTCTGTGTGGGCCATCTCAGTCCTCCCTCCCGGCAAGGCTAAGGAACCTTCTGGGACGGACAGAAAAGAGCTAAGCGCCAGAGGATGGGGTGCTGTGAGATTGTTTCAGGGACACGACATGGTTATCTGTATTCTGCTTTATTTGGGGTGTTTAGGCCTCTACCTCCCTTCCACCAACCGTAAGGAGGGGAGAGAGAAGGGAAGGGGGCACAGACCCCCTCTTACTTCTCCCCGTGGTTTAGGGTCGGTGTGTCTTTGGGGGTTATCGACAGCAAACACAGCCAGCAGTCTCCCTCAGGCCGCTGTGCCCAAACCGCCACTCCTCCGTCCCATCTCCTGGGCCTCTTCAAACTGCTACAGGTCACATGCCAACACCGAACTGCTATTCCTCTCTTTCCCGATTTCAAATTTATATCCTCAGAACCTTAGGCCATGACCCTCCCTGTGAGGCCGTTACCAGCTGGCAAAAGCCACACGCCACACGGGACAATTAACAGCTGTGGACAAACTATAGCCCAACTAAAGTCTCACACTTGGGATTAAAACAAAAGCGTATTTACATGACATAACTGAGTTTTTAAAGAAACTGAAACTTTCATTACAGTTGTGGAACCCATGAACTCGATGAAGCTCTGATCAAGATCAAATTAACAGGATTTGTTAACATTCTAGTAAGCAACACTAATTGGACTCAATGGATTATTAACAACTAACAAAGAAAGACATGCAGAGGAGAGGGAGACAGCTGAGGAGGGGAGGGGGAGGGAGGGACTCCAGGAGGGATGGGTGTATTTAAACAAGAGGCATCCTTTACATGTGTGAAGTTGTCAAATTATAAAAGATATTCTGCTAAAAACAATAACAACAACAAAAGTAAATTCAGGCCTGTAATCCCAGACCTGGGCGGTGGAGGCAGGAGAATCAGGAGTTCAAGGACGCCCTCTCCTGCTTGAGGCCCTGTCTCCAACCAACCAACCAACAAACAAGAAAACAAACAAAGAAGCATTTGCTAATGTCAAGAATTGTCCTGGAGAGATGGCTCAAGGGTTAAGAGTACTATCTGCTTTTCCAGAGGTTATGAGTTCAATTCTCAGCAACCACATGGTGCCTCACAGCCATCTATATACTGGGATTTGATGCCCTCTTCTGGCGTGCAGGTCTACATGCAGGTAGAGCATTCATATACATAAAATAAATAAGTAAATCTCAAAAAAAAAATTGTCCTAGGTATGAGAGAGAGAGTGAAAAACAACATAGGCCAAATCCCACAGGGGAGTAAGTGGTTAGACAGGCCTGACAACAAATAATTATAGTAGATTGGAGCAGACAGTATAATTGAGGGTTGTTTGCATCTCTATGGAAGAGGTAGGAGCCTTTAACTTTGTCAGGCAAGAAACACTTCATCACAGCTGTGACTTTTGAGGTGAAGGCTGAGGAGCGAGAGCTTTGCATATAGAAGCATTTTGAGGAAAAGCATGCCATTAAAATACCATGGCCCTTTAAGGATTTAGCTTGTCAGGTTTTTTTTTTTTGTTTGTTTTTGGTTTTTTGTTTTGTTTTGTTTTTTGGAATAGTAGTGAACATAGCAAAGAACAGGAAGAGAAGTCACAGAGTACAGAGCAGGGGCTAAAAAACAGCTAGGCTCCTCACTTAAAAGTCTGTGCTTTCGTCTTTTTTTTTTTTTTTTTTAATGATTCATTTTTATTTTGTGTGCAATGGTGTTTTGCCTGTGTGTACACCTGTATGAGGATGTCAGATCCCCTGGAACTGGAGTTCCAGACAGTTGTGGGCTCCCATGTGGGTGCTGGGAATTGAACCTAGGTCCTCTGGAAGAACAGCCAGTGCTCTTTACTGCTGAGCCATCACTCCAGCCCCCCAGTAGTTTATTCTAGTGGTCCAGGGGGAGCTACTGAGCTTTAAGCGGCAGTTCTGTGACCAGAGCTGGGTTTCCAGAAAAATCACATGCTGGTAGGACACTTACCCGGCCCCACCTTTTTATTAAACATTATCTGTCTGTCTGTCTGTCTGTCTGTCTGGTGTGTGTGTGCCGATATATGAAGGTTGGAGGACAACTTAGGGAATTCAGTTGTCTCCTTTCACCGTGTCCTGGTTAGTTAGGGGGTCTGAACATGTATAAGGCCCCCCTGGACTTAGCTCCAACTGAAGTCATTGGAACCCGAAAAAACAACCAGTCAACATGCAGCTTCAGAAGAAATAAAAGCCATTTATTTCAGGCCTCCAGTCTGGAGAGCCCCGGATTTGTTTCATAAGAGTAATTAACTGATCCGTGAGTGACTGATTAGATGTGGGGTGGGAAAGGGAGTCTTTGCTTGAGGGCTAGACAAACTAACGTTAGAAAACTCTACAGACTAGGACAAACGAGTAACTGCCGCTCCCAGGAAAAGTAGGGAGCCGGGTGGGCATGTATGCTCATGCCTGCCCAGACAGGAAGAAGGTGTCAGGTGCCCTGCAGCTGGAGTTACAGGTAGTTGTGAACTGTCCAGCATGGGTGCTGGACACAGACTCTCCTCCTTGGGAAGAGCAGCAAGTGCTCGTAACTGCTTAGCCACCTCCCTGACCCCATCTTTATTTGTGTGTGTGCACGCGCGCGTGTGTGTGTGTGTGTGTGTGTGTGTGTGTGTGTGTGTGTACATACAGGTGAAGGCTAGAGGATTACTTGTGGAAGTCAGTTTTCTTCTTTCTCATTGTCCTGGGTGAGCTAGTTAGGTTTTTTTGTTTGTTTGTTTTATGTTTTTTGCTCTGCTTTTTTATTTTTGTTTGTTTGTTTTGTCAATGTGACACAACCTAGAGTCATGTGGGAAGAGAAACTCAGCTGAAGAAATGCCCGAATCAGACTGGTCTGAGGTCCTGTCTGTGAAAGAGTGCCTTAACTGATGATTGATGTGAGAGGACCCCACCCACTGTGGTGGCATCATCTCTGGGCAGGTGGGCCTCGTTCTGTAAGAATGCTAGCTGGCCGGGCGTGGTAGTGCAAAGGCCTTTAATCCCAGCACTCATCGAGGCAGAGGCAAGTGGATCGCTGTGAGTTTGAGGCCAGCCTGGTCTACAAAGTGAGGCCAGGACAGCCAAGGCTACACAGAGAAACTTGGTCTTGAAAACAAAACAAAAGTATGCTGGCTGAGGGGCTGGAGAGATGGCTCAGCCCTTAAGAGCACCAGCTGCTCTTCCGAAGGTCCTGAGTTCAATTCCTAGCAACCACATGGTAGCTCACAACCATCTATAGTGAGATCTGTCGCCTCTGTCTGATACTCTCCTCTGTCATGCAGGTGTACATGGAAATACAGTGCTCATACACATAAATATTTTGGGGGGTTTTGTTTGTTTTTTGACAGGGTTTCCCTGTGTAGACTTGGTTGTCCTGGACTCAATTTGTACACCAGGCTATCCTCGAACTCACAGAGATCCACCTGCTTCTGCCTCCCTGAGTGCTGGGATTACAGGCCTTTGCCACAGTGCCAAGCTAAATAAATAAATCTTAAAAAAAATAAAATAAGTTACATACTAAAAAAAGAAAGCTAGCTAGCTGAGGGTGAGCCAAAGGTAAGGCCAGGAGGCACTGATTTTATGTGATGTCTACTTCAGTTCCTGCTTGAATTCCTGCTCTGACTTCTCTCGGTGACAGATTTTGACCTAGAATTATAGCCAGATAAATTGTTTCCCCTCTGAAGTTGCTTTCGGTTAGAGAGTTTTCTCGTAGCAACAGAAAAGCAAACTAGAGCAGGGACAGAAATGAGGTCATCTGGCTCGGTGGCAGGTGCTCCTTTCCACTGAGCCGTCTCACCAGCCCCATTTGAAATTGTTGATGACATTTGTTTGGCGTGTGTGCCATGCCCAGCTCCCGTGGGCACATGAGAATGCAGCGTGGGCAGGTGGGTGTGAAAGAAAGAACAACTTAAGGCGGTCGGTCCTTTCAGGTGCTCAGCCTTGGTGGCGGTTGCCTTCACTTGCTGGTCCTTTCGTTTTAAGACTGAGTCTCACCATGTAGCTCTCACCAGCCTGAAAGTGCATATAAACTACATTGGACTTTAATCTGTAGCCAGTCACCTGCTTTAGTGTGAAACTGGGAATCATCGTACTTACCTGTAACCTGAGTACTCAGGAAGCCGAGGCAAGAGAATCTTCAGTTTGAGGCCGGGCTGGGTTGCATAGTGAGACCTTGTCTTAAACAAACAAGCCAGACTTGTTGGCTTATGCCTGTATGCCCAGCCTTTGAGAGACAGAGACGGGAGGATCACCATCAGTTCAAGTCCAGTTTGGGCCGCCACATATTCAATTCCTGGACAGCTCAGCCTGCAAAGTGAGAGTCTGCCTCCAAAAACCGATGATGGAGCAAGAGTGGTGGGGGAGGTGAGAGGGCTGACAAATCCAGCTTCAGAAAGAAGGCTGAGGAGGCTGAGGAGATGCTCAGTGTGTAAACGCCAGCACCCAAGTAGGAGCTTCGTAAAGAACCAGCAATTCCAGTTTTGGGAGCGCATTACCCAGTGTTAGGACGGTACAGGATGGTCCCTGGGGTTTTCTGCTCAGCCAGTCCAGTGGGGCCAGTGAGTTCCAGGTTCATGGAGAGATCAGACTCCCAACATAAGCAGGAGGCTTATGGGCTCCTCTGTGGCTCTTGAAGTTGCATGAGGAGCCGAGCAGCCCAGGAGCTGCCACGCTGTACGGCAGGAAATGGGTCTATGCCATAACCTGTTGGGTGGCTATGGAAGGCGGCACCCAAACAGAGAAAATCGAAGAAGGCGCTTACAGCTTTGTGCAGCAGTGGCCACGGAGAAACCAGACTTGAAAGTGAAGAGGGAGAGTACCCAGTACTACATTCAGGAAACTTCTCTATTAAAAGAAAAGCATTGAAGCTGGGCACTGTGGCCGGCATGCCTGTGATCCCAACACTCTGGGAGGCAGAGGCAGGTGGGTGTCTGTGAGTTCAAGGCCAGTCAGGCCTACAAAGTTAGTCCAAGACAGCCAAGGCTACACAGAGAAATGTCTCCAAGAAAACAAAAACAAAAAAACCCAGCATCATCCAAATACAGACAGGGTGTGCTTACACAAGAATCCAGGCTGTAGCTCCTTCAGATTTCTTCCCATGGATCTCAAGAACAGGGTTCTAACCCTGCTGTCAGTTCACACACAGATCCTTCTTGCTAAGAGTCATTTGTAGGGGAACCTTCAGAACACTGTTTCGTCACTTCGGAATAAGACTTTACAGAGACTTGAAACCTCCAAACCTATCGATCGGTGAGAACAGAACTGTGTGACTGGGCCCTGGCAGAGCTCTTAGGGCACATGTGCTGGGGACACTCTGGAGCAGAAGCCATTCCACTCCAGGTGATGTCTGGAGGACAGGCAGCTCGTTCGATGGGAAACCACCCCCATGGAGAGTCAGAGGCTGTCCCGCTCTGTGGCGTGTTCGGTGCTTTGACCACTCCCAACAGCAAACTGTGGCCAGAGGCGGGGTCTCTGGTGGAAGAATCCACTTCCTGAGGCCTCCCATCCCACGTCAGCATTTGGATATAAATGTTTTATTTGCCCTCATTTGCTAGCCTCTCACCCTGCTCAGCCTATTAAACATGCTCAATATATGTCTTGAAACTCATAATCCTCCTGCCTCACCTTCAGAATTCTGGGATTGCAGCAGGCATCATCTTGACAAGCTGAATACAGCTTTTATTAATTAATTAATTTATTTATTTATTTACTTACTTTATCTATCTATCTATCTATCTATCTATCTATCTATCTATCTATCTATGTAGTTAGTTAGTTAGTTAGTTAGTTTAGTTAGTTAGTTAGTTAGTTAGTTAGTTAGTTAGTTAGTTAGTTAGTTAGTTAGTTAATTTATTGAGACAGGGTCTCTCTACATAGCCCTGGCTGTCCTGGAACTCATTATGTAGACCAGGCTGACCTTGAACTTACTGAAATTCACCTGCCTCTGCCTCTGCCTCTGCCTCCCAATTATCTGGCCTTTGAACACATATTTTAAAATGTATTTGAATGTGATCCTAAACTCATCTACTGCAGAATGAAGGAAGAGTTAAGATGTTAAAAATTAGTCATTCGGGGCCGCAGAGATGGCTCAGAGGTTAAGAGCACTGGCTGCTTTTCCAGAGGACTGGGGTTCAATCCCCAGCACCCACATGGCAGCTCACAACTGTCTATAACTCCAGTTCCAGGAGATCCACCACCCTCATATAGACATCCATGCAGGCAAAGCACCAATGTACAATGTAAAAAAATAATAATAATAAAGTTAGTCATTAAATGTGGTGAGTTTCATTATATGTCAGGAGAGTTCAAAGCAGAAATTAGTTATATTTTATAGGTTGTCCATCCGTGTGTGTGTGTGTGTCTGTGTGCATGCATTCATGTGTGTGTGTGCATATGTCTGTGAGTGCATGATTGTGAGTGTGTGCATGTGTGTGTGTGTGTGTGCATGTGTGTGTGTGTGTGCATGTGTGTGTGTGTGTGCATGTGTGTGTGTGTGTGTGCATGTGTGTGTGTGTGTGTGTGTGCATGTGTGTGTGTGTGCATGTGTGTGTGTGTGTGTGTGCATGCTGGTGCTGAGTTCCCATAGGTTTAGCGGGGGAAATGATTTGACCTTGCTGTGCCACAGTTTTCGAATCTCTGTGGGCTTATGGGCTGATTTAGATAATTGTGGGTGCACACACCTTCCTACAGCGCACCTAGGCCAGCCGAAGGAGGTGGTAAGCACGTCTTAAGTTTACAGAGCAACTCTAATGCTATCCCTCAAATGCCTACCAGCTCCATACCTTCCCCCGTGAAAGAATATTCAAATGCATCTTAAATATTCATATCATAATTCGTTAAAAAAAAAATCTTGACATATCAGTTTCTTGACCTTAAAATGAGCTTTTTGTTCAGGAGAAGAAACTCCCTGTTTGCTCAGATCCAGGAAGGAGAGGGCACTATTCTTGGGAACTCTTTACAAACTGTAACTATTCAGACCACAGTGTTGGCTGAAAAAGGCTGCAGGAGGCAGGGCTAGTAAGAGAAATGAATTGATTAATGCAGCCACTGCATTTTTTTTCTACCCTCAATTTGATTTAAATTTAATATCCTCCCACAATGGAAAATGATTTACAATGAGAAGATGAACTGGAAGGAATAAGAAAATGGAAACAAGATGTCATCTTGTTTTCCCATGCAACAGATTTACCATGCCTTTCAAAACAGTGTTTGGCCATTTACTGTAAACGAGACGAGGCGCTTTTTAAAATAACAAAGCCGGGCACCACTCGCGGACTGTGCTCTGCAAACACATTCATCCCACTGAGCCTCGCTTCCCATCGATGTTGTTTTTAGCTCATTTCCTTTTGTAAAAAAGCAATTGGTGAGTTGATTTCCCAGTTTAGCCGCTGTAATAAAACATAAAAGGCATTTCTGTTTGGGCAGCTCGAATAGTGAGTCAAAAGCTCCAAAAAAGCAGCAAATATAGGACGGTATAAAATTAGAAACTGCTGGCGTGTCCTGAGCTGCAGTCGCTGTGCCGGCAGTTGCTCCGCTCCTCCCCCTCTTGCCACCAGCATGAGTCTGAAGGTCACCTCTATGTACCAGAACCCCATGTGTGTGCGGCTTTAAATAACAGTTTATAATTCACACAGCGTAACGTTCATCGGTGAAGTAGCCAGCACCGGGGGGGGGGGGGGGGGGGGGGCGGGGGGGGAGATCCTATTCTTTTCACGGACTTGTGCAGTGAGCATCCTTACAAAGGTAGAACATTTTCTTCCTTTCACAGAATCCATGCTCATTGTCTGCCTCTCCTCATCCCCTGGCACTGGCAGCCGCTACCTTGCGCTCTGTGACTTTCCCATTCTAGACATTTGACATAAACAGAGTCATAAAAAAAAAAAAAAAAAAAAAAAAAAAAAAAAAAAAAAAAAAAAACCGGATTACATCAGTGGCTCCGTCCAGTTGACATTATGTTTTCAGGTTTTATAATGCTGGCCCAATTGCCGTACGCCTCTCGTTTTTATTGTACAATAATATCACATCGCATAAATATGCCAGTGTTCATGCAACAGATGATGGGAGCTTGGGTGTTTCTGTTAGTTGATTATCGTTGAGGAAACTATTAACATACATGTATAATAGTTTTTGCCACTTGCTTTGTTCTTATTTTGAGGCAGGGTTTCACTGGGTAGCCCAGGCTGGCTCAGAACTCCTGCCTCAAGCTTCCCAAATACTGAGACTGCATGTGTGCGTCAGACCTGGCCAACGTGGACACGTTTTTGTGAGAGTTCTAGTTTTTCTCACATTCTCGCCATCATTTCCTGTGTGTTCCCCCCCCCGCCCCCCCATTACGGTGCTCACATGTGTCCTGCACAGACCTCCATCCCTGCCCGGAGAAGTGTGTCTGTTGTCATGTTGCTAAGGGATTCGTTGATAGGATCTCTTGGACTAGAGGAAAGGATTTATTGAAAGGCTTTTCAGCCAGGAGAAAGAGAGAGAGAGAGAGAGAGAGAGAGAGAGAGAGAGAGAGAGAGAGAGAGAGAGAGATTGAGAGAGAGACTGTTGAAGGACTTGTGCATCGATGAGGGGAGCTGGAGAGGCGGGCTTAGGAAACAGCGAGCAAGTGGGGCGGGGTCATCTGTGCAGTTAGGAGGCTCCACCTCCTCAGCGAGCAACTGCCCTAATCAGAACTGGCTCCTGACGCCAAGTGTGGAGGCACGTGTCTCTAACCCCAGCCTCTGGGAAGCTGAGGCAGGAGGGTCACGCATCGGAAGGCAGCCGGGCTACAGAGAGAGCCCGTCTCCAAAAGATAAGTGAACTAAAGAAAAGTGTGCCTCTGGGAACCTCGCTCAGGACTCCAAGAGCCTCGTGGGAGTCTGACCGGACAAGCCCCGGGAGTCCCTGGGATGGAAGGAGGGACGGCAAGTCTAATGCTACAGATTTTTTTCTGCCACATAGCCCAGGCTGTGCGCTCCCTTTGTAGCCGAGGATGAGTTTGAATTCCTGATTCTCTCATCCCCATCTTCCAAGTGCCGCTGTTACAGCTGTGCACATGACTGCTGGCCAGCGGTGTGGATGTCCATAGTGGAGAGCAGGAGCTGCCTTCTCTGCAACGGAGGGTCCCAAAGAGTGGTGAGTGGTGCAGGACAGAAAACAAAACAAAACAGACAAGCTAAAACCCCACACTACGCCAGCGACCACACACCACTCCATCACCTACGCCACACAAACCATACCACATTAATAACGCCACAGGAACACACACCACCGCCCGAGCCCGTGCTAGTGCTGGCCTTTGATTATTCACACCAACCGAGCCCGTGTTAGCCTTTGATTATTCAAAGCCAAGACATCTGTGCTTAGGAGACTCATGTCCTGTCCTGCTAAGTCACTGTTATTGTTAATGTGCCCTCGAGCCTATCCCCACAGTTAAATCTGCTGTTCTACTTCTTTATTTGTATCATTTGTATAACTACAAGCAACATAGTAACAAAAGATAAAACACTCACGTAAAACAATTTTAAAGCCATCACGTGGAACTTATATTTTATTACATTAAACAACTGTCAATTTCTACTTATTTTTTTTTAACTCCTAATTCTGAAACATTTAAAGATATTTATTTTATCATAGATCTTTAGGAAAATACTTTCTTGTGTGTGTGTGTTTCCTGTAGTGCTGAGAACTAAACCTAGGGCTTGGCTCATGCTAGGCAAGCGTGTCCTCACTGCACTGTAACCATTTGAGAGACAGATTTGTGATCTCTGTCTCTCTCTCCCTCCCCTCCCTCCGTTCCTTCTTTCCTGAGACAGGACCTCAAGTTCACTGTGTCCCTGCTCAGCCTTCTAGGTGCCGGGATTTGCAGGCTCCTTCATGCCCACTTCTCCTGCAGCTCAGAGAGGCCCCATCTGCTAATCTGAACTGAAAGCTACACACCAGATTTCTAAGAGTCAAGAAAAAGAATGTAAAACACCTTAGGGGGTTTTTTTTTGGCTACATCTTGCAATGATAATTTGGGCAAATTAAATTAAATAAAGTAACAGTGTTAAGATTAACATGCTTTTAATTTGACCATTCAAAAATAAATTTTTTTTTTTAAATACCCAGGTGGCTCTGTTGTATCTCCACAGAGCAAGTCTCTGAACTGGAGCACAAGACCCCGACTTTGCTAACAGCTGCGTTATAGGCTGGATATGGGAAGGTCCTTCCCCGTTAATTACATTGGAAGTTTTTGCAGATTTATTCCTGTTTTATTGACTTATCAAGGGTCTTTTATTGTGAATCAAATTCTATAATTATAATGTCTTAAAACGTCAAATCTTTATTATTTCTCACAGTCCTAAGGGCTCACTGGTGAATTAGTTACTTATGTTGTCATTGTGACAAAAGAGATGGGAAAAAGGGAGGATTTATTTTCAGAATCTGTCCCATCTCGCCAGGGAAGGCAGGCAGGGCAGCGGGCAAGCGGGCTGGCTGCTCACATCCTGTGCGCAGTCAGGAAGCAGAGAGAGACAAGAGCCATGCCCTCGGTTTGCTTTTGCTTTTTTTATTCATTCTGGGCCCCCAGCCCATGAACTGGTCCGGCCCACTTGCCCGCTTGGGCCGGCTCAGCTGGAACAGGAGAGCGGCCTCACTCATTAACTGAGTTAGGAACCAGCTGAGATGGCTGTGATGCCAGCCAGCGCCACATGGCCTCTTGAGCTTCCAGGAGACTGATACTTCCCTTACCCGGGGATGGAAAGTTTCTCTGAAGCAAGAGAGAGTAAATGTCAATACTCAACATCTTTTAAAGATTTATTTATTATGTATACAATGTTCTGTCTGGGGGTGGAGAGGTGGCTCAGCAGTTAAGAGCTGGGGTCTGCTCTTCTAGAGGTCCTGAGTTCAATTCCCAGCAACCACATGATGGCTAACAGCCATCTATAATGTGGTCTAGTGCCCTCTTCTGGCGTGCTAGTGTGCATGCAGCTAGAGCACCCGTATCCGTTAAGTAACTGAATAAATAAATCTTTAAATAATATTAATAATAATGTTCTGTTCACACGCACAATAGAATGCCAGAAGAGGGCACCAGATCTCACGGTAGATGGTTGTGAGCCATCATGTGGTTGCTGGGACTTGAACCCAGGAAGAGCAGACAGAGCTATCTCTCCAGCCCCAGTGTACTCAGTATCTTGAGCTCAGATATCTTCCAGGTTAGCAAGGTCTGTAGCAAGGTCTGTTTCCACCAGTGTGTGGGATTTCCTCTACACACCCTTTGCCGATCTGTGAGAAGGATCCTTCTTTTGTGTGTGTGTTTCCTGACTAGTGAGTTGAGCATCTTGCTCTGAGGATTGCTCTAGGGCCTTACACATGCTAGGCATGTGTTCTATGACTACTAACTCCTATGCTAAAGCCAGGGGATGGCCTATGGAGTTTGTCTCCTAGGCCAGGCCATCCTTGAGCTCAGCTATGTATCCAGGAATGACCTTGAATCTGTGATCCTCCAGCCTACATTCCAAGAGCTGGGATTAAAGGCGTGGGCCATTACAGCCAGTTTGTGCAATGCTGGAGACAAAAACCGTGGACTTATGCATGCCAGGCAAACACTCGACCAACGGAGCTACATCTCCACTCCCTTCATCGACCTTTGACACCTTACATTTTTTTCATAATAAAATAGTTCCAGTACCCAGGAGGTAGAGGAAGGCATAGTTCAAGGCCATACTGGCATACTTTGGGAGTTACAGGCCAGCCAGGGCTAAACAGAGAGACCCTGTAGAAGAAGAAGAGGAGGAGGAGCAGCAGTAGCAGCAGCTGCAGAAGAAGCAACAGCACAATGAGTTTAAAACCAGGAGGGCAAATCGTTAAACTTTTAAGAGGTTTGATGACAGTAGCAATGTGAGAACGTGGGAATTTAAATTGGGTCATGGGGCAGACACAGGGAATTGTGGGGCATGGAACTTTCCTTGGAAACACTAGAGGGTTCTGAATGGGCAAAGGGAAGCAGGAAGGGAAGCTTGGATGTTCAGGAGACAAGAGAGAATAAAGAGAAAGCATGAGAAAGGTTCTATTCTCTGGTGGGAAGACACCAAAAACAGTATTCAGAGCCAGTGGGAGGACGGAGCAGGTCAGGCGCCCACAGCCAGGCCGGAGCACGTGGTTGGATTCCCTGGGCCCACGTGGTGAAAGGGGAGGACCAACTCCCCTAAGTCGTCCTCTGACCTCCGCTCAGCAGCATGGCATCTCTGAGTATGACACACGTGTATGTACACGCGCACGCACACACACACACTAGAACAAGTTTAAAACCACATTCAGTTTTCCTTAGAGTCCGAGCGAGCCGCTAAAACTCCTCTCACTTGTTGCCCTTTCTGAATCTCAGGGGTTGCTGGTGCCTAGTTTCGGGAATTTTGGAAGGTAAAAACTCTGGCTTGCACCAGGGGAGACTCGTTGCTACATTCTGGCTCATCCAGTATAGCCTGTCTGACCTCTCGGCGGAACTGTTATCGCCCCTGATCTATTCTGGTTGTACTAAGTTCAGACTTTCCTTCAGGGCTGATGATCCTGTCTTCAAATTTCATTTCCTTTCAGGAAATTTTTAAATAATAAAAAAATAAAATAAAATCAGCAAAACCTCAGATTCGGGGATTTTCTACATACAAAGCAATCCATAAAATAATATGCTGGGAGTCGCCACGGCTTCCCTTGTAAAGGTTAATGACTCGGCATTCCTCAAAGCCTGTGCTTTTATGGCCACCCTCATGAGTGAGGCAGTCATTATAGTTTACACAAGGAAAAAGAAAATAGGTTGATTGGTTTTGTTTTGTTTTTTCTTTAGCAATTTCAGTTTGCCCAGTTTGACATTTTGATCTTGACACATAGAGGGGCTTCAATAAATGTTGGGTGAATTCCTTTATATATGACTGGAGTTTTGAAAAAAATCACTTTTTATATAATTAAAAAGAAAATGAGGGCCAGGCGGTGATTGCTCCCACCTTTAATCCCAGCAGTTTGGAGTCAGAGGCAGGCAGATCTCTGTGAGTTTGAGGCCAGCCTGGTCTACAGAGTGAGTTCCAGGACAGCCAAGGATAAACAAAGAAAACCTGTATCAAACAAACAACAACAACAAAACAACAAGTATACAAAAAAATGAAGTTTTTTCTTTTTATATTTAGTGTGGTCTTTGTGAGGAGAAAGAAATGTCTTAAAATGTTTTTGCAGTGATTTAAATAAATACATATTTATTTGAAAAAGATTAATTAGAATTAGCCCCTGAGCTGTTACCAGCCTCTAAAAAGGTTACTTCAAGTTCTCATGTATTATAAGTAATGAGTCTACTGGCTGCTGTTTCTTCTAGTCAGGAGAATAAAATAGTATTATAACACAAAGTGTATCCTAAGTTCTTAGGGAAAGGTTCATCAAATACAATGTTGCATTGCTAGTAATGGAGGCCTGCACACTTGGGAAGCTGAGGCAGGAGAACTGTAAGTTTGACACCAGTTTGGGTTACCAAGTGGCCTATATCCTTCTCAGTCATCCCCACCATGCCCCTAAAAAACTTTTGGGGTACTGCAGAGATGGCTCAGTGATTAAGGGCGCATACTGCTCTTGCAGAGGACCTGAGTTCAACCCCCAGCTCCCATGTTGGTGGCTCACAATCACCTGTAACTCCAGCTCCAGGGGACTCTGACAGCCCTGGTTTTCACAAGCATCTGTACTCACACGCACGCACCCACACACGCGAGCTCGCACACACACGCACACGCACGCACGCACGCATGCACGCACGCACGCATGCACGCACGCACTCATAATCAAAAATTAATTTAAAAATCTTATAAAACAACCTGAGAGGGATGAAGTCAGTTGGTAGAGTGCTCACTTACCATGCACGAGCCCCTGTTAGAAGTTCACCACTGCATAGACTAGGCATGATGGCACAGGCATGTAACCCCAACACTTGGGAAGTGGAGGCAGGAGGTCATCTTGAAGCTCTA
Organism: Psammomys obesus; assembly: GCF_907164565.1. Taxonomy (NCBI): domain Eukaryota; kingdom Metazoa; phylum Chordata; class Mammalia; order Rodentia; family Muridae; genus Psammomys; species Psammomys obesus. The sequence goes on along the minus strand of NW_026595981.1, from coordinate 11,360,020 downwards.
TAGGGAGTTCCAGGCTGGTATGGGACACGTGTGACTGCACCCCCCCCCACACACACACACAAAAAAAACACCGACAAAATAAAACACACCCAGAAACAAAAAGTAAGTAATTCACATTCTTTAGCGTTTACTTGAAATAATCACAAATAGGAAAACAGGTATTACTAATCTCATTGCTTCTGAGAGTAGTAAGACATTACAATAAAGCTACACACGGGGGCGCCATAACCGGCCAGAAACGGTCTGTGTGAGCGGAGAGCTGTTGGTGAGATATGCTGAAATTACACAGACATCAAGATTTCAAGGGACCGTGAGTCGATATGCTCTGTTCTTAGTAAACTGGGCGCTAGGATTGCACAGAGTCTGTGCTACCCCTGCGGAATGAATTTACGCTGAAGCATTTGACTGGTGCCCTGGCAAGTCTGTGTACAAAACGTTCACTGTTGGCCTGCAATAGTATGTTTAAATCTTGAATGAGTTTGTTAATGGCACTTATGAATGGTGAGAAGCAGCTGGGTGGAGACTCCTTGCTTGGAATGGGCAAGACCCTGGGTTTGAATGCCAACGTTGCAAAAAAAAAATTAAAAGGCAAACAAAATGTCATTTCCCACCTCCACCAAGGCAGGGTTTCTCTGTGTAGCCCTGGCTGTCCTAGACTCGCTTTGTAGGCCAGGCTGGCCTCGAACCCACAGCGATCCACCTGCCTCTGCCTCCTGAGATCTGAGCTTACAGGTGCCACCACACCTGGCTCAAAATGCTTATTTTTCTGACATTTCCTCTATAATGTGAGATGTGAGTCATGTCTTATGACCGACTCTGACCCCAAACTGCTTTCTTAAGGATCTGTAGCCTCTTTTCTTATCTTTGGCATATGGCTAGTTTGTTCCTTGATTTTCATGCAAATATAGAGCTACCTGGCTGCCTGTAGATTTGCTAGAAGAAGCCTGTAAAGACAAGCAGTGATGAGAATATAGAACTCATGCTATTCTTCCCAGACATGGATATGCGTGGGCAATAGAGCCTCTTCACTTTAGGCACTGCCGTCAGGAGCGGCGTCTAGTTCCATGGTTCTGCGTTTCCCCTCCCCCTCCAAAAGATCGGCTTCATTATTTTTAATGATGTGTCTTTGTGTGGGTCTGTGCACATGAGTGCCAGTGGAGGCCAGAGGTGGCTAGATCCCTCTGGGGCTGGAGCTACCCGTGGCTGTGAGCCTCACGGGTGCTGGGAATCAGACTCAGGTCCTTTGCACACATGCTCTTACCTGCTGAGCCATCTTCCCAGCCTCTTCCACCCCTTCCCTTTCTGTTTTTGAGACATAGTCTCATTAGGTGTCCCTGGCTGGCCTGGAACTGGATACTAGACCAAGCTGGCCTCAACCTCACAGAGCTCCACCAGCCTCCGTCACAGGTGTGTGCTGTCACTTCTGGCCCATTTCTGCTTTTTCTTTCTTTCTTTTTTTTTGAAGAAATGATTTATTTTTGTTTGTTGTGTCTGAGTGTTTTGCCTGCATGTATGTCTGTATACACAGCGCCCATTGATGCCAGAAGAGGAAGCTGGGGCCCCTGGAGCTGCCTTGTGGGTGCAGGAAACTAAACCTGGGGTCCTCTGGAAGAGCAGCCACTGAGCTATCTTTTCAACAGCCCGTTTCTGCTTTTCCAAAGGTTTTTTCTTTTAAATGAAAGAGCTGGAAAGATGGCTCTGCAGTTAACAGCACTGACTGCTTTTCCAGAGGAACCACGTTCACTTCCCGGCACCTACATGGCAGCTCACAACGCTCTGTAACTCCAGCTCCAGGAATCCCAATGCCTGCTAGCCTCTGTCGGCACCAGGCTTCACATATGGTGCGCATGCATACAGGTAAATAAAATAGCTATACATATCAAGTATTTTAAAAATAAGCCTTTAAAAACTGACAACACTGAGGATGTTTCAAAAGGCCATGAGGGGTTATATATATATATATTTATCTAGCTCAAATTATATATAATGTACCTAAGTATATATGTATATCTATACGTATTTTGTTTAAATGAAGTTAAGTGACTTGGGCTGACAATACTCCTTTTTAGAGCCACAGGCTATCTAATAAAAGCCCCAGTACCAAGCCTGACAAAACCCCTTCTGAGCTGTTGGTTGGGGGAGTCCAAAAGATTCCCAAAACAATGCAGGCTGTCTCTGTTGCCCTGGGTTGCCTCCCAGAGGGTGAAGGTAAGGTGCTTAGGACACAGATCTTGGAAGATCTGAGCTGGATCAAACCTGGAAGCCTCCTCCCTGAAGATTGACCTTCACAGTCTGAGAAGTTCAATGTCAACTGCCAAGGGAGAGAAGCAACCAGTATTTCTACCCAGCTGTGGGGCCTATGAACAATGACCCAGCAAGGCAAGATTTCCCTAAAGGTGCGTCAGTGGCACTCATGTCTTCACAGTAACCAACGGCTGTGTAATTAGACTTAAGGCCTGCCTAATGGGAAGAAGTACTAGAAATCTAGCCAAGTAACTGGAGCCAGGGAAAGTGTGTGTGTGTGTGTGTGTGTGTGTGTGTGTGTGTGTGTGTTTTCTTTCAGTTTTTCAAGGCAGGGTTTCTCTGTGCAGCTCTGACTGACCTGGAATGTGCTCTGTAGACCAGGCTGGCCTCAAACTCAGAGACCCACCCGTCCCTCCCCGGCTTAAAGGCATGCGCTGTCACCACCCGGCTGAAAACATAGATCTTAAAGAAGAACCTGAACTGTCCCTTTCCTAAACCGGCATAATTCCTAACCGCCTTCTGAATACTCATCCTTATGCTCACAAACAAGTGTAGCTTCCTCTTCTCACCAAAGAAGCTTCTCTGCAGTAGACAGAGCTCATTACAGAAGACCACAACTGGTCAAAAGGCAGAGAAGTGCTGACGGGGTGCCCAGCTCTGATGGATACATCTACAACTCAACTCCCACACCTAAGGCTCAGGGAACAGTAAGGAAGAAGGGTGGAAAGACTGTGAGAGCCGGAGGACCTGGAAATCCACTGTGAGGTTTTAGCTCCTAGAAATGGCAAGGAAGCTTCACTCACGTGACTTCAGCAATGTGGCCACAAGACCTGAACAAGGACACCACCGACAGATGTGCTCTGAAGAAGGGGAAAATCTCATGGGCCCCATCCGTAGACAAGAAACTGTAGGCAACCAAGCGATGCTGAATGGGAGCAGTCCTCCCCCAGAGACGAGCCCCTTAATCCATCTAATACCGGCTGGTGAGCCATGGCATCATGGACATACAAGTAACACTAAATGGACTCAGCAAATAACCAAAAAAAGACATGAGGAATTTGAGAGTGAGTGCATGGGTGTGGCTAGGGCTTGGAAGGAGTTAGGGAAGGAAAAGAAATGGTGGGGAAATGATGCAATTACATTTTAAAAATCAAGAAGAGACAAGGTAAACTATGAAGCTGAACAAAAGCCAGCCCTGGATGCAAAGCGCTTTTCTTTGAGGTTACAGACACAGTGGTGTATTATGGACCTCGAGTCCTCAGATATCCTCGCCAGTGCTTGTGTGTGTGTGTGTGTGTGTGTGTGTGTGTGTGTGTTTCAGTTTAAACACGGAAATACATTTGGCTGTGTGAATGAATTTACATTTTATGATCAGAGATTAAGTCTTTTTCCATCCCGAAAGCATCTGACAGTCGTATAATAAAAAGCTCAGAGCTGGGTGTAGTGGCACACATCTTTAATCCCAGCATTTGGGCAGCAGAGGTAGGTGAATCTCTGTGAGTTCCAAACCAGTCTGCATATAGAGTTCCAGGACATCCTGGAGAGACCCCGTCTCAAACAACAACAAAAAGGCATATTGCTCAAAACCTTCGAGTGATTTTGGAACGTGAAGAAAACCTGCATTTTTGGAGTCCCCTGCCGTTAGGAGTATCTCCACGTATGGATGCTAAGCAGTCTAGACCTGCTCCACAAAGATGGGTGCCCTCGAGCACCGCCCTGGCAGGGATTCCATCCTTCAGCTCAGCAGTGAAAACTTCACACTTGAAGTCTTGGCTGGATCGGGGATAGAGACCGACATGTTAGCTCAAAACTCCTAGGCTGCATAGCTGCCCCATATGCTCCATGAAGACGCTGTATGGCTTCCCACTCAAAGCTGCTATGCGAGGGTGTTAGCTGGTTCTGTAGCTTCCACTTGCCTAATGTTGTCATTCATATACAATGGAGTTTTACGTCACATCAGCCTGACAATCTATCGTGAAACAGTTTATGGTAAATATCGGGATACATTTATACAAAGTATTGATTTAGCATTTATTTCCAAACTCTTAAAGGCAACAAGCTGTCAATCAGTAAATAAATCAGGGGAACAGAGGACATAAATGACAAAAAAGAAAACCTCTCTACTTTGTGCCGTCTCGATGGCTACATGAGGAAAATATACAGGAGAACGCTTCATCAATTTTTTTTTAATTAGCCACACAAAAATAACACGATGCACAAAGAAAGAGATCATGTTCCCCAAATTGCAGAAAGCCACTGAGAATCTGAGTCATAACCCCGAAGCGCTGTCGTCATGACTGAGTTGAATGATGCCCCTCAAACGAAAGCATCTTCCCAGACTTGCAATTCCCAAAAACGCTGGAGGCAAAGCACAGTCCATGTAATTCTTAGAGTATAGTGTTTCTGTTTGTGTGCATATGTTTGAATATCTTTACTATTTTAAAATCCCACATGGAGCTTGTCGCTAAGGCTCACGACTGTCCAAGCCCCGAGTGAGCTCGAATTTGAGTCCCTTCCACCCCAGACTTCATAAGCAACTGTCAGCCCCAGGGGCAGAGCCTGGCTCCATCCCCAAGGAGGTGGTGATGGAAGCCGGCCATCACCAGTGCCCTGTTTCTATCTTCTCCTTCTCTTGGCTGCTTACTTTGAGACCATCGCAGTCCCCATTAAGTCAGAGAAATCTCAAGCTCTCTGTTTCTGTCTCTGTCTCTGTCTGTGTGTGTGTGTGTGTGTGTGTGTGTGTGTGTGTGTGTGTGTGTATCTGTCTCCCCACTGTGTGGGTGGGATAGAGTCCAGTATCTTTAAGTGCTTTAGTACCGAGTAGTCAAGTGCTTTAATACCGAGTTATACCCTAACACAAGAAAGCCTTCTTCCTTTTCTTTTCTTTCTCATTTTCCCTCCCACACAGTGTCTCTGTAGCCCTGCTGTCCTGGAACCCGCTTTGCAGGCTGGGTTGGCCTCCACCTCACAGAGATTCACCTGCCTCCGGAGGGCTTGGATTAAAGGCAAGGAAGCCTTTTCCTGCGGCCACTTTTAGCAGAGCCTCTGCCGCTCAAATTCAACAGCGTTTGGTCCTCCCCTGAGGCCAAGAGCCGGCCGTGTGAGGCAGCTGCAACGGCTGTTCGTGGTTGTCAACTTGACTACATCTGGAATTAACCAAAACCCAAGTGACTGGGCACACCTGTGAGGGATTTCTTCTTAATTAAATCATTTGAGGATCATTGAGGGAAGAAGAAACACCTTTATGCTGGGCTGTTCCTTCTGCTGGCAACCTAGAGGAAGACAGGGAAGACAGCAGCATGCTCTCTCTCTCGTTGCCTGCTTGCTCTCTCTAGCAAGTTCACCCCTTCTGTGGTGTGGGAGCCCACCTCTTTCAGATCCTGGCACATCAGGCCCGCCTCTGTGCTTCAGCTGCAGGGCTGGGGACGGAGGGACCCAGACTGCATTGGCTATGGACGGCCAGCAGGGCATTCCAAAGGGACACCAGTTCTGTGAGTTTTCCGTGACAGCTGCGCAGGGGGCACCGAACAACCCCAGGAGCCGCCAGCACTCAGTCTGCAACCGCGGTCGGCATCCTTGCTTGGGCGCAGTCACACCAGCCCGGCCACCCTGCTCACCGGGCGCTCAGATCTCCGCCACATAAATCAAGAGTACATCCTCAGCACTGGGGAAAAGCATGCCACGCTAACAGCTAACAAAGTACTTAGCCAAACGTTAAAAGTATTTCCTAATTGGGCCAGTGAGGTAGCTCAGAGAGTAAAGACGCCTGCCACCCAGTCCGAGGATCTGTGTTCAATCTCCAGAACCCACATGTGGAAGAAGAGGCCCAAGTCCCGCCAAGTTCTCCTTTGACCACCACGTGTGCTCTGTGGTATGTGTGGCCCCGTAGACACAATCAAACTGTACTGGGCCGACACACAAAGTACTGGGCAGAGTGGTGCACACCTTCGATCCCGGCACTCAGGAGGCAGAGCCAGGTGGATTCCTGTGAGTTTAAGCCCAGCCTGACCTGCACAGTGAGTTCCAGACCAGTCAGGAACATATAGTGAGACACTGTCTTAAAAAAAAAAAAAATCACTGGAGCCCAGGAGTTGAAAACCCAGATAGGAAGCATCATCCAAACCTCATCGCAAGAAAACAAAAACAGCCTGGACAGACGGCTGAGCACTGGCTGCGTTTGGGACTCGGGACTCGGGTTTGGTTCCCAGCACCCACATGATGACTCACAACCATCTGCAACTCCAGTGTCAGGGGTTCTGATGCCCTCTGCTGACTTCCAAGATTACCTGACACGCCCATGGTGCGGGCAAAACACCTATACACATAAACTAAAATACATAATCTAAAAACAAAGATAACCAGGTATGGAGGCAAGTTTGCCTTTCCCCAGCACTTGCTAGGCAGAGGCAGGTGGATGTCTATGAGTTTGAGGCCAGCAGAGCTACACGTGAGACTCAAGTTAAATAATAAAAAAAAAAAAATGTAGGAAGACTAAAACGACAAAGACATGACCAAGTTCAGTGTTGTGACCCAGCTTTTCCCAATGCAGCATCCTCAAGATTAGACAGAGGCAGCCAAGTGTATTAAGCAGGTTTGTAACCCCATTGCTTGAGAAGCAGAGGCAGGAGGATCATTTAATTATTAATAGCACTTTGGCTATTGCACACACATACACATAAACAAATCTTTAGAAAGAGGAGTGGCGGAGGAGAGAGTGGGGAAGGCAGAAAGAATGGAAGAAAACCTGGTGTAGTCCATAATCTCAGCATTTGAGAGGCTGAGGCCTGAGCATAACTGTGAGTTTAAGGCCAGCCTGGGCTATGCAGGGATACCCTATCTCAGAAAATCAAAGAGAGAAAAGGGAAAGCAGTGATTAAGATTGGAGAGAAATATATTATCAGGTCACTATTTATTTTCTTTTTTGGTTTGTTTGTTTTTCAAGGACAGGGTTTCTCTGTGTAGCCTTGGCTGTCCTTGACTCTCTTTGTAGACCAGGCTGGCCTCGAACTCACAGAGGTCTACCTGGGTCTGCCTCCTGGGTTAAACTCCTCCTGGGGTTAAAGGCACCATGAATGATCTTGTTTCCATTTTTTGAGCCAGGATCTCTTGTATCCGATGCTGGAATAGAATTCGCTGTATAGCTAAAGATGACCTTGAACTTCTGATTCTCTGGTTTTTGCCTTTGAGTGTCAGTACCCCAGGCTTAGGCCACCAAACCCATTGCATGAGGTGCTGATGGAACTTGGGCCTTTTCTCATGCTCAACCAGTGCCCTACCAACACCTCTGCCTCCATGTTGAATGTTTTTTCCTCTCTTATGAATCTGATTTACAAATGATTACCCCCCTTCCCTCATCAAGCAACCATCTAAAGAGAATAGAGAAGGAGAATTCTGATTGTTCTCCAGCCATGCCCAAGGCCTTAATGGAAACTCTAGGTTTATAGATGATTAATTTCCTATTTGCGCACAAGAGAGCAACTTAAATCAATTATGTGTAATATCATATTAATTCAATGTAGTATACCTTTAAGCGAAGGGAAAGTATTAGATTGCCAAGAACTATCAAATTTATGATTCCTTTTATACCAGGCTTTTTACAGGGAAGCATTCTATAAAGCTTGTGTAGAACTTGGATGCCACAAAATCCAGGTTATAGATTTTCTGTCTGTAAATCAACAATTTGATCTTTATATGGATGCATTCGACTATAAGCCTTGCAATAAATTTAAATTTAAAACTATGTGGGTTTTATATTCTTTTCAATAGAACTATAAAACCCTCGTGCAGAAGTCATCAATTCAGCCTCATGCCTCTAGGCAGCTCCATAATTAAGTCATCCTAGACAGGTGATCGCCCGTCCTGCGGAAAGTCTATCCACGCTCCGTAATCCATTCTTGTAATGATCTCCCACCCGAAGCTTCTTTATTATGTCTAATCCTAGCGTTTCCCTTTCACTCTGACCCTATCCCCTCTGACTTCTGTTGGAGCTCATCCACAGTAAAGCTTCTGCAGTAAACGTCCTTAGACCATCGTTTCGTTTTACTCCCTCTCGTCCTGGTGAAAAAACATCACTCCGTTTCCTATTTATCATTAGCGCTGTTTGTACATAATAACTGTTTCCATTCTTCTGTCTCATCAGAGTATAATGATTTGCTATGGCAGTGGCCGTTTAGTTGATAGCTGTATGTGGTGCAGAATATTGACAAAGCAAAAAAATGACCTCCACGTACGTGCCTGTCATCTCTGACTGTATCAGGTTAGAGTAGTTTGAATTCATGCAGGGAGCTGGACAAGAGTGCTTGCTGCTGGGACAGGCATAGTGGAGCCCTCGGGAGGTAGAGGCAGGCCGATCTCTGTGAGTTCGAGGCCAGCCTGGTCTACACATAGTGAGTTCCAGGACAGCCAGAGATATATAGACACCCTGTTTGGGAAGAAAAAAAAAAAAGTGCTTGCTCTTCTTGGACCCAAATGTGGTTCTCAGCATCCATGTCACGTGATTCACAAGCACTTGTAACTCCAGCTGCAGGGAATCTGCTGCCTTAGACCGCTGCTGGCTTTTAGCTCATGCACACACATACCCACCCACCCACCCACATCCACACACTTAAAAATAAAATTAAGATTTAAACAACAAACTCACGGATGATTTACATTACGCTGAATTGTGTTTAATGGTGTCTAACCTATCAAAGAATGTTGTCTTCCTTTGTCCATATCCTTTCTTGCGACCTCACCATTTTAATAACAATGAGTCGTTGTTGGAATCCGGCACAATGTTGAGAAGGAAGGTGGCTCAAAAAACAAGCACAAACGATAGTCCTGTTACTATCCCTCATCACCCATTTGTAAAAATACTCAGTGGCAGTATTAATTTCTTTTCTTGAGACAGGGCCTATTTGTTGACCAGGCTGGCCTCAAACTCACAGAGATCCCAAGCCTGCCTCTGCCTCCAGAGTACTGTATTGGTGTGGTGGTTTGAAGGAAAAGGGCCACCATAGGCTTAGGAAGTGTAGCCTTGTTGGAGGAAGTGTGTCACAGTGGGTGGGCTTTGAGGTTTCAAGTGCTCAAGCCAGGCTCAGTGTCACTCCCTCTCCTCCTGCTGCCTGCAGATCCGGATGCAGAACTCTCAGCTACCTCTCTAGCACCATGTCTGCCTGCATGCTGCCCTGCTTCCGACCAGTCTTAATCAAATACTTTCCTCTAAAGGAGCTGCTGTGGTCATGGTATCTCTCCACAGCAATAGGACATTGGCTAAGACAACTGACAGTCAGGGAGCAGAAGACAGATGGGGCTATCACGGCCCAAAGGCCAGCCCTGAGCCGCTCACACCCTCCATCCATGCTCCACGTCTTCAAGGTCCTCCAAGTTTCAAAAGCGGCATGTCAGCTGGAAACCAGCTGTTAGAATGCATGAGCCTCTGTGGGACATTTCACAATCAGGGTATAATAGGGGAGATTTATTTGGTTCATGGTTTTAGGGTACGGTCTGTTGTGGCAGGGAAGACATGGAAATGTGTGCAGGAATGTGAGGTGGACAACCATGTAGCCTTTTATCAGTCAGCAGAGATAACACAGTATTCTGTTCACTTTCTCCTCAAAAACATTATGTATGTAGTGTGTGTGTGTGTGTCTGTGTGTCCACCTGCCAAGGAAAGTGCATAGAGATCAAAGGACACCATGCGGGATTTGGCTCTCTCTATCATGCTGGTTATGGATATTGACCTGAGGTCGTCAGACCTGACAAAAGCCGCCTTTACCCACTGAACCATCTTGTCCTAACTTTCTCTTCATTCAGTTTGGGACCCTGGTCCCTGTCATGTTGCCGACCACATTCAGGTTGGGTGGTTCCCATGCCAATTAAACCTCTCTGAAAACACCTTCAGACACAACCCAGAGGTCTGTACCCTAAAAGCGCTCAAGTGGACAGTGAGGAATAAACCACCCAGGGTGGGAAGGATGATGGACTGTCAGGACACCAGGAAATGCCCCTGCACATAGTTTCTTAAATCTACCAAGTTGCAACTGATCCAGGGGAACCATCAAGGAGCATTGTTCCACTCAACAGTTTTCAGTTCCAGTGGACCCATTTTGCCACCAAACACCGCCGTTTTCTTTCACAATCTCCCAGTGCGCAGGCATGCATCACTCCTCCCTGGAAATTCTGCTGTTAGCAAAGCCTTTGAGAGGCTGGTTAGAGCTTGCATGTTGCGCCCTCCCACCTGTCAACCGCTTCACGAGAAAGAGCTGCAGTGCTGTGTACAAGCCTGAATCAAAAGTCTTTCTTTGGGTCTTCGAAACACTTAAGAATAGCAGGAGTTGTTTTTTTTTTTTTTTCCTTCTGTGTATAAAAAGAAGCTCTCAGCCACAAAAAGAGTTATTAGTATTCTTTCAAAAGCCAGTATCTGTCTTGGCAATCTCGTCTTTTAACACATTTTTTTTCCTTTCATAAAAAAAAGGAGTTGCAAAGATTCAACTCCTTAATTTATCTAAAAGAAAAAAAAATTCAAGTATTTCTCATTTAACAGAAAGGCTATCAGATGGGCCCAAACTGCAGTTGTTGAAAATGAGAACTTTCTATAATCTGGTCAATCTCATTACCGTTCTCTTGCAATTATCTGACAATTTATGGGAAATGATTCTTAATATCTTTTTTTTTTTGTTGTTGTTCGTTATTTCAGACAGAGTTTCTCTACATAGCCCTGGCGGTCCTGGAACTCACCCTGCTGGGATTAAAGGCATGTGCCACCATGTCCAACTCAATATCAGTTTTTTTTTTTTAAATGCTACCCAATTTAATAACATTAGCTGGCATTTCAATAATGTATAAATAAACATCATTTCTAGCTCAACACTTCGTGAAGAAACTAGTCACAGTTTCCGGGTATAGCATCTAGCTTTGTAACTCCAGTATGTCCATAAATATACTTTTTTTTGGCATATGCTTGCATGAGAGTGTGTGTGTGCATGTGTTTGGACCCACGTCTGTGCAGGTTTTCATGTGCACGTAATGTGTGTGCACATGTGAGCTCTGATGTCCTCCTCAATCACTCCTCACTTCACTGACTTGCTGCCTGGAGCGCGTCAGCTCTGCTAATCTAACTAGCCAACTTGTTTATTCAATTAGTTTAGCTGTCCAGCTTGTTCTGAGGGATCCCTGGATCTACCTCCTAAGGACTGGGCTCACAGGCAGGCCACTGTGCTTGCCTGACTTTTTATTTATTTATTATGGATACAGTATTCCGCTTGCATAGGGGTGCTGGCCAGAAGAGGGCGCCAGATCTCACTATAGATGGCTGAACCACCATGTGGTTGCTGGGAATTGAACTCAGGACCTTTGGAAGAGCAGCCAGTGCTCTTAACCTCTGAGCTATCTCTCCAGCGCCCCCCCCCCCCCAGACATTCTCATTAAGAAGAGAACAAGGACTACAAAATTAATAATATTTTAACTAATAACATTTTGGATATTGGTGATGGGACGTGTTGGTGGATTGTGTTTGAGTGCGTTTTCTTTGTGATGTAAATTGTGCCAGGTGTGGCATCCTCACAAGCTGTTTAGAATTTAAGCAGGACCCATGAGCATGACCTAAAATTGTAAACATATTTAAATGTGTAGAGCCAGGCACGGTGGGTGTCCCAGCGGTGACACATCTGGACGAAGCAACATAAGGAAGGAAAAGAAGGCTTACCCTGGCTCCAGTTTGAGGTTGCAGTCCATCATGGCGAGGAGCCCAGGGTTCTTTTCCTTCCTTTTATCCAGCCCAGGGTCCAAGCCCAGAGGATGGTGCCACCCACAGCGGCTGGGTCATCAGCCCCAGCGACATAATTCCTCACCCCTCACAGGTGTGTCCACAAACTTGCCTCCTGGGCGCTGTCGAGTTGGCAACCAATGCTGACTCTGGCGGTAGGGCGTGCTCGGCATCCCAGCACTCAGGAGGCCGAGGTGGCAGGGACGGGGGTGGGGGTGGGGGTGGGAGGTCAGTTCCAAGTCAGTCCGGTGTGCCTCAGGAAAACCGTGCCTCAAATAAGCAAACAAGCACGTGTGGCACAACATAGCACTCCCTCTTCAGCCCTCTCCCCAGGTGGATAGGTCTCTCCCTCAGAAACTGTGCGTAGCTCGGTTTCGACCTTGCGGATATCATCTGTGCATGTGGTGAGATGCAAAAAAACATTTGGGTGTGTGTATGTGTGAATCTGCATGTGAACAGCGGAGGACATCCACCGTATTTTCCTCAGTTATTAATCTTATATTTATGTTCTGTGTGTGTGTGTGTGTGTGTGTGTGTGGCACACAAGTGGATGGCAGAACACTGCTTTCAGGGGCCGGTTTTCTCCGTCTACCATGTGGGTCTACCTCAGGGTTCCAGGCTTGGTGCCAAGTACCTTTATCTGCTGAGCCATATCACCAACACCGCCCCCCCCCTGCTTTTTGTATTGATTTTTTTTTTTTATAAATTAGATTTCTGAGCGAATGTTAATGTCGCATACCCTCAGTGTGTATACTTTAGATGACCAGAAAGTAACATATCAACACATGGATCATGATGTATAATCACACAGAAACTACTTCACTTAGCATGGGAACAGAGGTGATACCCCCCCCCCCCGACAGATGAGAAGGAAAATGAAGCTTAGAGGCTAGAGATGGCTGAGAGGTTCAGAGCCGCCCTTGCGGGGCCCGAGCTCATTCCCAGCGTTCACACAGCAGCTCACAACGTCTGCAGCGCCACTTCCAGAAGATCTTCTATCCTCTTCCGGCCTCCCTGGGCACCAGGCAAGCACATGGTGTCCATACATACATGTAGACAGAACATCCACACACAGAAAAATAAAGACAGAAACTCTTTAAAAATCATGCTTGGTGTCACATAAGTATTAAACAGTGTGATTTCTGGGTGACTAGACATAGATGTGCTTATTTATACTATCATTTCAGGTGTTTCTTTCTTTTTCTGAGGTACGGTGTAATGCTTCCAGGTTGGCCTTGAACTCTCTACAGCAGAGGAAGACTCTGAACTCCCAATCTTCTGCTTTCACTCTGGAGCTCTGGCATTACAGGCGTCGGCTGCTACATTAAAGGCATGTCCTGCTCCTGGCTTTAGTATTTCCATTTCCTGGTTCTGAATTTAGCATCACAATTCTGGTTCCCAGGATCTGGGGGTGTGGCCTAGTGGGTACCGCACTTGTTGCTTAAGTGAGATCCCGGACTTTGGATCTCCAGAAACCACCGAAACCCAGGGCGGAATGGCGGCCCATCTGTGATTCCAGCGCTCTGAGGGCAGGCTGGGATACCGGGGCAGCTGGCTAGCGGGGCCATGTCATCAAGTTCTGGGGTCAACTGAGAGACAGACCCTGCACAGTGAACAAAGTGGAACGTGGCGGAGCGAGACTCAGCATTCACCTCAGGCTTCACACACACACACACACACACACACACACACACGTGCACTCACACATTCAAACATACCCGAGTGCACACCCATCTCCGACTCACACTCGGGCACGTGAAGGAAATCACTTGAATCCCAGGACAGTGGCTAATAGTGGCAATAGGAAAACCACGTTACATATTCTCTCTACATCCTGGGGATCTGGTTATCATTTCACAGTGAATTTCTTTGCCACATTTTCCTCCTGATTTTTACAACTTAGCTTCCTCATGGAGAATAAATATTTTAAATCAATAGATACAGGAAAACCAACCACCGATGTGAGAATGGACATTTGTTAGCGACAGTGCAGAAACGATATCTTATTAAGTCTGTTTGCTACTTATCATGTGCTTTATTAATAATTTATTTGATTTCCAAATATGAGCAGATGGTAAAATAGCATAATATCCACACATGTAAAATGATTTGGGAACAGGGAATCAATGGCGATATTTGTGCTAGAGCATCCGTCATTCAGCGTGTGGCTCTCGGAGAACAACTGGAACTCTTAATTGCGGAGAACAGCATCTGTGAGCAACCATGACTCACCCAGAGGCTCGCTGGCTGCAGAGTGGTGTGTTTGGTAAAAGTCTCTACTCCGCTGTGGTTTGGACTTGAACACACTGAAGACTTGGGCAAGCAGGTGCTTTATATAGCCTGGGATGCTTCTGTTGCCAAGCTTCTCTTTCACATCTGTCCCTCCGTTTCCATTCTCAGCGCTGCCGTCGGGCTTCAGAGCCATCTGCCTTCTCCCACGGTCCACGCGAACAGTCTTTGAATTGCCCTCTCCTCCTTGCAGGGTCCCTCTTTCTGACTTCCCTGCACAGAGCTCGGGATTAATCCTCATGCAGTTCTAATTGTTCTTAGACCCCCTGAAATGAAATCTGAGCTCCCCAGCTAAGCACGCAAAAACCCTCCATGAATTTTAGCTTTATCCCCTGTCTGGCCTGAGTAATTTCTGTATTCCGAGGTCCGAGACCCGAGAGTGAAAACATCTATTCAGCTTCATGGAAACAAACAGCATCCTCCCACTCAGCCTGCCCTGCCCCCCTCCTGCTCCCACCTGGCAGACCTGGGGCTCCTTCCCTTCCCTTGATCCGCCGTCCTTTAACAAGGCCTTTTCTCTGGAGTCTCCGCACCCTGTTGAATCCCACCTGGGAGACAGCCATGAGCAAGGCACTCCACTCAGGTGTTTCTCTGTGAGGCCTGAGCGAATCTGACGACCTCCCCCAGAAGGCAGTGGGAGCACCTGGTGAGTGGCAGCGGCAGGCGGAAGCCCAGAGGGCACCATCACCACTGCGGGGACCAGTAAGGATGGAGTGCAAATTCTTCCGTCTGTCTGCCTGTCTCTGTCTATTTGTCTGTCTCTCCCTTCCCTCCATCCCCCTTCTTTCTCCCTCTGTTTTGAAACAGGGTCTTATGTGCCCCAGGCTTGCCTCAAACTTGCTATGTGCACTGTGAAGCAGAAGACTACCTTACCCGTCTTATCCTCCTGCCTCTACCTCCCAAGTGCTGCTGGGGTTTCGAGGCATGCTCTACCATGTCCAGTTTTCTGTGTTGTTGGGAATGGGATCCAGGGCCTCATAAATGACAGGCGGGCACCCTGACAACGGGCTCACTCTGCAGCCAGTAGCGCCCTCTCTTGCTTCCACCAAGAGTGCTGCTAGATGCCCTCTGGTTGAAAGTGCTTGATGTCACAGCCTCAGAGCTGGGCTTTCACCACTCAAGACACGCATGGCCTTGACGCTTTGGTGTATCAAAGCTACCCTGCCCTTCAGAGCCCTCCTACCGTCACAGAGCTGTGAGGTCTGTGGGCAGAATGTCACACTCTTGGATCTCCACTCTGACTTCAGGCCACCCAGACTGTCCCTCTGACTAGCTTGTCTCTCCAGATGCCTTCAGAGACTTGAGTGAAGATAGATCTTTCCCTTTTAACTCTGACCCATCTTCTTCTTCTCAGGTCTTTAAACAGGTGCCCCTATCCTGGGCTGGCGATCTGATGAAACAGTAGGTGCGGCATGAACTCCGATTCCTCCCCTCTCTCGATAGGGGTCTGGGATAGAAGAGAGAAGTAGTTTTCATGGACCACATCTTTGACTTGTCCGAGGGCATGTCTTCTTTTTTGAGTTAGAAGATCCAGTTCATAATCAGGCATGGTGCCGCATGCCCGTTGTGTTGGCTGTTTTTATGTCAGCGAGGCTCAAACTAGAGTCACCTGAGGGAGGGAACCTCAGCTGAGAAATCCCCTTCAGAACAATAAGCTGTAGGCAAGACTGTAGGGCATTTTCTTAATTGGTGATTAAAGGAGGAGGGCCCACCGTATTGTGGGTGGGGTTACGCCTGGGCTGGTGGTCCTGGGTTCTCCAAGAATGTAGGCTGAATAGTGATGAGGAGCAAGCCAGTAAGCAGCACCCTCCGTGGCCTCTGCATCCAGGTCCCTGCCGTGTTTAAGTTCCTGTCCTAACTTCCTTTGATGATGAACAATGATGTAGAAGTATAAATGAAATAAACCCTTTCCTCTCCAAGTTGCTTTTGGTCACAGTGTTTCATCACAGGACAAAACAAACAAACAAACAAACAATAAAACTAAGAAACCTATAATTCCAGCACTTGGGGGAAAAAAAAAGGTGAGTGGATCATAAGTTCAAGGTCACCTTTGCTATACATCAAGTTTGAGGTCAGCCTGAGATACATGAGATCCTGTCTCCAAAAAAAAAATCATAGCTGACTTCTTCCCTAGGGCATAAGAGCACTGTGAAAGAAGTTTCCATACCTGCTGGGTTTTTGTGACACTCACAGAGAGGGCTTTGGATTGTCTTTCCCTCTTCCCATCAACTGGCTTTTGAAACAATCTATTGCACCCAGACGTCATTGCAATAACTGAAGTGATATGGAGTTATGAAAGCAAACCCAGAAGTCTGCAGGAGCAGGAGACCTCCAAGGAAGCTCTTGTTTCCTCCTGAAACACAGCAGGGACCCCCTCTTCTTACCTCCTAACTGGAGATACAGCTACAAGGAAACCTGAGATGAACAGCCTGAAGGCAAAAGGCCAATATGCTAATGATGGCACAGCAGACAGAGAAAGAGCCAGTGTCACTGAAGTCACCTCAGAGGAGGGAGTCAGCTGCAACCCTGGTTATCTTCAGGTATGTCTTTAAAAATATTTACTATTTAAGATATTTATATATGATCTCTGAAACAGGGCCTTTGGCCATGTATCCCAGGCTGGCCTCCAACTCACAGAGATTGGCTTGCTTCTGCCTCCTGATTGCTGGGACCCAAGTTGTGTGCCTCCACTGCCCAGCTGGTACTTGTATATTTTAAGCTAGTCGTCCTTCAGGTGGACGTTGTGAAGCAGAAACAACTCAACAGTGCATAGCAGTTACCAACAATGCTAACTGTTGTTTTTTAAAAAGTAAAATTCCAATTGTTCTGTTTTACCAATAAAGACTCAGATACCAATAAAGGGGCCAGATGCTGGGGTGAAAACCTACTAGGTCAGAGAGGCAGAGAAAGCACACACCTGACCTTCTTACTCAGCTGATGTCCCAGAAAGAAAAAGGAAAAAGCCCAAAGCCTCAAGCCCCTTCTTCACACTATCTTAAATACCCTTCAACTCAATGCCCCTCCTTTTTTTTTTCTCCCTGTCAATTGGTTTATTGCTCCTCCTCTTGACCTAGAGTTAACTTTATTTAATCCTGTGTACAGAAAGCTCTAGAGTTAAAGGTGTGTGCTAAGGCTGAGTCACACCATAATCACCTATTTACAGTAAATAGAAGGTTCTTGGATTAAAGGTGTGTGCTAGGGCTGAGCTACACCAAACAAGAAACAGGTTTTTATAGTTCACAATGGGATCAAATACCCTGCAAAGTTAACCTCAAGACTCACTCCTGTAATCAGAAACTCTAAAGGTGGAGAACAAGAGGCTGGAGTTTAAGGAGCCTGCCAGGCGGCCCTCACACAGAAATTCAAGACCCGGCTTTAAACCAATAGCTGTAGTCTGCGTGTTGAAGTTCCCCCAGAGATCCACATGTGAAAGATGGGTTCCCTGTGGTGGGGCTTTTGAGATGTGGTGGACCTTAAGAAAGATCCCTGTGGGAGGTTTTCAGGTCACTGGGAAGAATACTCTCTCTTTCACCCCCTCCCTCTGTCTCTCTCTCGGCTTCTCCCCTCTTCCCATGCTGTGGTGCTTGTGTACTTCCTAGCTATGAGGTGTACTCCATGCTTCTCAAGGCTCACGGCAACAAGTCCACTTGATCTTGGACTAGAACCTCCAAAACCATGAGCCAAAAGAACCCCCCCCCCCCCAGATCTTTGATACACAGAGGCATTGTGGGTAGACTTTGTTAGAACCTGGCTCAGTGGATGTGCCAAAATCGTGGTTATGTTGAGATTGGACCTTTCAGTTCCGAGGTGCGTGTTCTCCATTCGGCCAGGGCTTCGGGCAGATGAAGGTTCACATGGAAGCGCCTCTTCGGAGAATTGCCTTAGCTGCCATGAATGATCTTGCCCAAGATCATGTCCTGGCTTACAATGACGACCTGGTCAATAATAATAAATGTTGACTTCAAGAGATTGTGCTGTAATTGTTAAGATTTCTAACAGTGGAGCGTTCAGGTGTTAAGAGTGTTTACCCAGCATGTACTGGGTTCCATTCTGAGTGTTTGAATGAAACCAGAGTAGATCAACTGGAAGGGTGCTTGAGAGTTTCAAGGGAAATTATATTTCTGTAATGCCTTGGGAACTGGATGGCTTCTTCCTCTGGCTTTCCTTTAAATTTATGTTTAAATTTTACTTATATATATATGTGTGTGTGTGTGCATGAGAGTGCACTCACTCCCACTGTCTGCCCCTCCCACTGCTGTTACCCCAGGGTGAAGGGCGGCTGCCCTGGGCATGTTCAAGCAGGCAGCTGGCCCTCCTCTCAGAGTCCATCAGGGTGGAAGTGAGGAGTGAGAATGATCCTAATCTTAATGTTTACTCCGCTGTATAAAAGGAGAATCTGTTTTGACATACGTGTAATTTAAAACATCACTAGGAAAAACAAAGCACTAATGTCCACTTTACACTACATTTTAGCTTTCATCACTCAAGCATCTTCTTTTTATCGGCCTTGAGTGGAATGCGCCCCTCTAGCTCAGCTTGCATACTGTCTCAGATGCACATCTAAGATCCGGGTGGAGGCTGCAGGATATTCTTCATGATACTTTGTCACCAACTCTCTGTCCTGAGGTGCTTGAGGTGTTTTTCCCCCAGGGGCAGCTGCTCCTCCTCCTCTGGTTGCTTTGACTCAGGCTGGCCTCAAAATTACCAACCTCTTGTCTCAGCCTCCCAAGTGTTGGGACTATATCAGGCCACCGCACACAACTGTTTTTTTGTTTTTTGTTTTTTTTTTTTTACTTCTTCTTCCTTCTTTCCATCCTCACGGATGACAAGGTAGCTAGCTCCTTCTGGTCCTCTCCTGGTTTCACCCCACAAACAGCTTCTGAGTACAGTTAACACTTGGAGCAGTACCCGCCTTCCCCAGTGACTGGTTCCTCACACCGATCTAATCACCACGTTGGTGATCAGTGATCTTTCTGACTCAAGTTACAAAGCACCATTTTGCCAGAAACATCTCAAAATTAAAAAAAAAAATGGCTCAGCATCACTGGCAGAGTAAATGCTATCTATAAACCAAAATCCAACATTTACGCTCCAAACAGAATTTCAAAATGAAATTGTGGAGTATATTTTTAAAAATCACAATTCACTGAAAAGAGAGCAAAGGGGACAAGTTGAGGTTTGGATTTGATAAAAGGGAGAACATTAAAAAATATAGATCATCTGTTGGACAGGTTATTGGAGATTGCCTTCCTGGAAAAAAAATCTTTAAAAATACAATCTGCAGGGCTGGGGCCGTAGCTTGGCAGCAGGGAGCTGTATGGGCAAGGACCTGATCTGATCCCCAGTGCTGGGGGCAAATGGACAGAATAGACGGTCGTTCATCTTGACTGATTTGGCCACAGAACCACCTTGGAAGCAATACCTGAAGTCAGTACATTTTTGAGGCCCCCTCTGCTGACCCTTGCCTCTCCCCGCTGTCTGTATCTCAGGGCATCGGGGCACGGCAGGGGAGTGGACACCAGGGGAGGAGGTTGAACAGTGCTGGTGGCGTGTGGGGCTATTTTGGCACGGGATGGAGAAGAAATGACGCAGCGCTCCGTCAGTCCACCAACTGAGCAGTCAATGGAAGCAGGTGGCATAATACAATCCTTCGGTTCTTCCTGGAATCTTGATGAATCAGTCAGCTGGTTCTTGAAAAAGCTAATGTAGTTACCCCACCCCCAAGGAGACGCAGTAAAGCTGCGATTCCAATCTGAAGATGATTCTGATCACAGCACAGCAAAGATGTCTCTTTCTCCTCCCTCCTTCAGCACGTCCAGCTAGTATTCAAAGCCTAAAACACACAGCAGTTTCAAAAAGTGCAACCGTCGGAACTCTGTGGGAGGCACACGCTGGCACAAATGTCACGATGTGCACCAGCGCTGTAGACACGGACCTGGCTCCACTTCTCCCCAGTCTGATTTCTTAAAAATACATATATTTATTTCCGCGCTTGCTTTGGCAGCACTCCACTAAAGTTGGAACAATACAGAGAAGATTAGCACGGCCCTGCACAGGGATGACAGGCAAATTCGTCAAGCGTTCTATGCTCTCATATATGCGTGTAGCGATAATCAATGAGAAAAAAAGAAGCTATGGATTTAAAAGAGAGTGAGGAGGGGCATATCGGAGGGTGTGGATGGAAGAAAGGGAGGGGAGAAATGATGGAGTGATGGAGGATTATAATCTTAAAGCATAAAAGATTTTTAAAAAAATACTTTATAGAGTGTGTGTGTGTATGTGTGTGTGTGTGTGTGTGTGTGTGTGTGTGTGTGTGTGTGTGAGCATGTGTGGGGGCAGGCCAGAAGGGGGCACTGGATCTCTTGGAGCTAGAGTTAAGGAGTCTTTGAGCCTCATGGTGTGGGTGTCAGTAGCACTCTTAACTGCTGAGCCATCTTTCCAGCCTCTCTATTTCTTCCTTTGAAACAATTTTTTAAAATTTCTCTCTCTCCCCCCCCACCTTTGTGTGTGTTTATGTGTTTTATGTGATTGTGTGCTCATTCACTTATGAGTGTGGACATGTGTGCCGCAGCACGCTTGTGGCCCTCAGGGACAACCTGGGATGGCGGTCCTCGGTTTCCCCCTCGTTTGAAACAGGGTCTCTTTGCTGTTGTTCTGCTGCACAGGCCAAGCTACCTGCCTCTCAGATTTCCGGGGTTTCTCTGGTCTCCACATCCCATGGAGCTGGAGGAGCCCTAGGATTTCGGACACTTGGGGCTACGGTGCCTGGCTTCCCTGTTTGTCCTACAAATCACGGTGAGGTCTTACACTTTCACAAGCAGCATGCTTATATGCTGAGCCATCTCCCCAACCCTCGGTTTCCTTTTTTGCAAGTCAGCTAATCTCTTTAGGGTTCCCACTGCTCTTATCCTCTGATGCCTGGGGACTGAGGCATCAGGGTGGGGCAGGCAGTGCCCCAGCCTTGTTCACTGGTCCCATTGGTGTCTTCCCAATGTCCCTTTCCCATCTGACTCCTCAGCCTTTGTCCAGATAGCGTTGTCTGACTGGGAAGCTTCCTGCCACGGTCTATTTCCAGTTTAATGCTCTGTTCTTCCTGGGCCGTGTAAAACGAGGTGGAGCATCCAAGTCCCTTCTCTGGGCCAGCTTTACTCTCTGGTATTTGGGAACCCTTTTATTTCTCTGTATAACACAACCAGCCCAAGAGGAGTTTTCAAGGCTACTTTTGTCCTACCTGCTGTTCTCACAACCTAGGTATGTCTGGGTGAGGAGAAGTATGGGTCCTTGAACCCCTGTGGCCACTCTCTGGGTCTGCTCTTAGATTCTTCAGACTTTTGATGACTACTGCCTCAGCCCTCTTTGCTGCTGACCCTTCAGCCCTCCGATCCAAGCACACATTATCCTGTCTCAGGAGGCACACAGATCTTGCAAACTGTTCAGGCTCTGAGAGCCCCAGTGTTTGGATTTCTTGTAACACCCCCCCCCCAAAAAAAAGCACCTTTCTCTGCTATAGTAGCCATTTCCCAGGTACTGAGTGCTCATTGAGAGTATGAGTCTTCATGGAGGTACAGAGGATGTATCAGGAATGGCGAGCATACTCAGAACCTAGCACCATAATGTTGATGCCAGAGAAATCCAGTCGAGAGCCAATGAGTACAGGAAAGCATCCACATCGGGGGAGAGGCCGGATCTTCTCGTTCTAGGGCACAGGAAGCCAGCCTCTTCCCCAGGGTCAGCACAATTTTTCTTTCTTTCTTTTCTTTTCTTTTTTCTTTTTTCTTTTCTTTTCTTTTTTTTTTTTTTTTTTTTTTGAGGCAGGGTCTCACTACATAGCTCTGGCTGTCCTGGAACTCACTAGAAATCAGGCTGCACTCTTTAACATGAATAGCTTTTCTTTTTCTAAGGAACTTGAAGCAAAGATGATAGAGCAAATGATGCTACCGTAAGAATATATACATTTTCACACTGAGGGCAGCCCCTGTTCATGAAGATGAAAGCCCCTAGGTCGCATTTAGCACAGCTCATATACTTTATGCCAAAAATCCTGAATTCTTAGCTGGGCATGGTGGATGGAGCACATCTTTAATCCCCGCACTCAGGAGGCAGAGGCAGTCAAGATCTCTGTAAGTTCAAGGCCAGGCTGGACTACACAGTGAGTTCAGAATAGCCAGGCTATGCAGAGAGACCCAATTTCACCCCATTCCCCACCACCACTGTCAACAAACAAACAAATATACAAAAAGTGAGTTCTAACCTTAATTTTGGTTCTTATTCTAAGTCCACATTCTATTTCTACAAAAATTTATTTTTCACTACAGCTAAATGGAAGACCTTATTTACAGGTTATTCTGAATAAATTAATTAGCATTTTTTTTTTTTTTTGAGCATCAAAGTGCCAAGAGATCTATCCCATATACCAGTTTAAAATTATAACCTTAAACACTTGCTGTCTCAGAGACTGCCCGGTTCTCCCGTTGTTTTTAATTTTGTATATGATACACAGCGACCATTTTCTTTCCAGTTCTACTTTGTTCTGGGCTCTCAGACACGTCACTTCCCTCCAGGGTCCATCAACTTGGGGATCATCCCCGCGAGCCCTCCCTGGGGCTCAGGAGAGCCGCTTCTAGGCCCTGAGCGGGTGAGGCATGGCTTCCCACATATCCTCAGATTGGAAAACTGGGAAGAAGACGCAGAAATAAATGACTCCCCCCCCCTACCTTGGAAAGTAGCTCTATCAACAGATTGTGTTAGCACTTGGAGTCACTGCTTTAACTACTAAAATTGATTAAATTAGCAGTTCTGTGTTTTGCCAAGATTTTTTTATAGGCTCTTTCCTTCGTTCTCAACAAATTAAAACCTGGCTTGCAGGGGCGTGTAGTAGACCGGAGACGGTTCTCCTCCTGTCGCTGGGTGCTGATGTAGCAAGCTTTTGACAGTTTCTAAAAAGAAAGATTTAATTCTTGATTACCACTCCTCCTGTGTCTTATACCAGGACTGCAGGATGGGTGTGTGGGAGGAAAAGTGATATAACATGGAAGAGTTTAATAAATATTTGTAATATGGAGTCTCTAAATCATTGCCTCGGGGAAGCCTCGTACAGGAAATGGAGTGGTTTCATCCTGAAGGCAGAGCTAGATGTCTGCAATGTGCTAATGAACTAAATAAACATATTTTATAAGTATCAAAACTAGTGCAAACTGGTTTACATTTTGCAAAAAAAAAAAAAATTAAAACTTTAAAATTTATTTATCTATTGTGTTGCGTGTGTGCGTGAGTGCGCATGCGCACGATGCGTGTCCCACAGCATGTGTGTGGCGATAACGCCTCCCCTTCTGTTGTGGGTCCTGGGCATTGGTCTCAGGTTATCAGTGTTGGTGACAAGCACCTTTATTGATAAAGCCATCTCACCAACCCCCAAAACTTTTTTTTTTTTTTTTTTTGAGACAGAATCTCGCTGTGTCTCCCCGCTGGCCTTGACTCTGAAGCAGCCCTCCCTCCCGCCTTTGCATCTTGAGTGTGGGGAGGAGAGGTCTGCAACCACCGTACCCGGCCCCCCAAACATTTCAAATTCAAGAATATTTTCCTTTCCACGAAGTTTAACTGCAAGCAGTCATACTCACTGTTCCAAATCTAAAAGCAAATTCTCACCCTAAAATCTAGGGAAAATGTAATATTCAACTTACTAAGTCACAAGAAAGCAGCAGACTGAGGAGTTTCATCAGAATACCACAATCCCAACTTCCAGTTCCAAAGACAGGCGTATTTTTACTAAACCCTGAACCCACATCAGCTTCCAAAGTGCGCGTTTCTTCCTTGTGTTATAATTAGAAGTGAAAATAGGACACAACCATATATATTCACTATATGTATATTTTTAGAATGATCCCAGTGCTGTTAAAACTGTATAAATAAAAGCCCCAAAGGAGATGCAGTGAAATATCTTTTTGGATGATGTCTATAAATATGATCTTTAAAACATCTTATTTTTGACAGTTTAAGTTTTTTGTTTTTGTAATGAATGCCCAATTCTTTTAATTAAGGAAATGACTTGAAGAGGAGGTCTTTACTGGCCGTGTGTTTGTTAAGCACCATGTCATCTTAATGCTGATGGTAATTGTTTAGAAGGTGGCATGAGCAAGAATGAGCTATTGGCCATTCAATGCACTCCACATGGTGTGCTCAGGAAGCCGGTATCAGAGCGAGGATCAAACACTCTTTGGTCTTCAAAGGAGTCCAGACCCCGAAAAGTCATAATTTCTGTCGAGCTCTCCTCTCTCTGTGACGAGATTGCTTTGCCTTTGAGCTGCCCACTGCAAAGAGCCGGGTGCCGAACTGCTCAGATCTTCTGAGGCTGACAACCGCTTCCTCCACGGAGCGTTTTATAGAACGATTTCAATACAAGACCGTCGTGATGTAAAGTGGGAGGGAAATACAAGGTGTTAAAATAAGGTAGAAGAATCTGGTTAAAAGGCCGTGGAGCTGCCTCTTGATTGCTGAGGTCTCTGCAAGGTTTTATCTATAGACCGGGTGAATCCTGCTGATGAGGAAGGCGATGGAAATCAGAGCAACCGGGATCAAAAGAACCAGCTTTTTGGCTGAATGCAACAGTCACAATTTCCTTGAGTACTTACAGGCACATCCCAAATCAGCTCTCCTCCATCTACTTTTAATGCAGCTGTTGGTGTTGGTCTAGTCAAAAGTTTGTCCAAGAGTCTCTTAAAAAAACAGTATGAATTTGCCTGATTTACCTTCATATTAGCTTTAAAAAGAAAACTGTCAGGCGTGAAATTATGAGTCCTGGAGACCACTGCCAAGACAAACGGAGTCAGGAATTGGTTACTTTAAAGTATATCTTTGTGTGTTCATTAAGGACTCAAGCTTCATTCTGTTGCAATTCTGCACCCTCAGACTATCACAGCCAGTTGTGATGCCTGCAATCCTAGTGCAGGCAAAGGCAAGGCTGCTGTGAGTTTGAGGCCAGTCTGGGAAATATAACAAAACCCCCATCTCCAAAGAGGGAGAAGAAAGAGGGAGGAGGAGAGGGATGGGGAGGAGGAGGGGGAGGGGAAGAGAAGGGGGAAGGGAAAGAACAGGGAGGAGGAAAGGGAGGAGAAGGGGGAGGGGGATGAGGAGGAGGAAGGGGAGGAGAACAGAGCACCACTTTAATCAACTTCGTACTGTGAGCCTGGAGCTGTGCCCAGTGCCACAGCTCTCAGACTATTTTTAAATTTTAGAAATGAGTGGTTATATAAGTTGGATATCCAAACATTGTTTTCAGTGTTTCTCTGTCAGAGAAGAGGCCTTAAATAATCGTTTAAGATATCAAAGGAAAGAAGGATCCAGTATCTACAACAAGGTTTGGAGCGGAAAGCAAGTGTTCAGGATGCAACGAGCCTCTATGGCCACCTGCCGCTTAGGACTGTGCTCTGAGACACACAGCTGACACCTTGGGGCCTCACCTGAGTAGCCAGCAGCTCACTCTCGCCTGTTGTCTGTGCTCTGACTGCACTTGGCCTTGGGGAGGAACTAGAAGTCATGGCTGGAGAAGAGCAGGGGTGTGCGGCCATCCACGTGAGGCTGTGTGAGAGCAGCACCATCCCTTCCGGAGCTGCAGGGCCTCCGGAGGCTGGAGCACTTCCGGTCATCCGTGTCCATGCCGCAGGGATCGGACTTCATCGTCCCTGCGGAGGCAAGGATGTATGTGGGGAAGCTGCCTGCAGCCCCACGCTAATGCCGTTGGTGCTGGTCTGTTTTCATGTGTTTGACACGGACTCCTTTGGGGGAAATGGAGAATACTCTCACAGACAAATCCATCATCTCGTACCGGGTCGCAGACTTCCCAGCTCAGAAGAACTGTCAGAACAATGGTTTGGGGGTCACGTTTTGCTTTCTTTGCTCGCTTGTGGACACACTTCCCTCTTCAAGCGTGTGGGAAGATGTGGCCAGCACTTTCCGGGACAGCAGGCAGAGAGAAGACTGCTGCGTTCAACTCAGAGGTCCTCCTGCCTCGGCCTCCCAAGTGCTGGGATAAAGCAGTAAAGCATCACCTGAGAAGATAAATCTTAGCCTGAGTTGGGACCTATTCATATTAATAACTTTGGCCTATTTTTTTTGTTTGTTTGTTTGTTTGCTTTGTTTTTCGAAGACAGGATCTCTCTGTGTAGCCTTGGCTGTCCTGGACTCACTTTGTAGACCAGGCTGGCCTCGAACTCACAGAGATCCGCTTACCTGTGCCTCCCCAAGTGCCAGGATTACAGGCCTGCGTCACCACATCTGGCTTTAACTTTTGCCTATTGATAACCTTTTTTTTTTTTTTTTTTTTTTTTTGAGACAGAGTCTCACTGTAGCCCAGGTTGTGCTATATATAATTGAGGATATTCCTGAATTTCTGATCCTCCTGTCTCCCCTGGGATTACACATGTGGGCTGCCATGCTCAGTTCATGGAATGCTGGGCGTGAACTCGGGGCTTCATGCATGGTAGACAAGTATTCTACTGACTCCATCTTCAATCCAAGCGTTTATTTTGTTTCTATATAGCCTAGGCTGACTTCAAAGTCATGGTTCTCCTGCCTCAAACTCCTGAGTGCTGGGATCACAGGACTGGACCACCATATCTGGCTACAGCCATCATTTTACCAGCCTGGCAGATTATGGGAATTCCTAGGCATCTTGCCTTCCTGCTGCCATTAACCCGTGTATAATCCTAAACCCACGTAGATGGTTGTAAGGTCCCAGTTAGGATCTTCTGTTTATGCATGTTAGATTGTCCGTCTTCTACATACAGAACATTTTAAATGACTCATATGGATGCCGCCTCCATCTTCTGATGACACACAACTCTTACCTCGAGCTATTATTGAGAAACTAGTTCCCTCAGCTCTGGGATGTCCAAGGGGTCACAAGATGTTCCATTGAAAATCACCCTAAGAGAGGAGCTATGACTTCAGAAGTACTGCTACATGGAAAAACATTACCAGGGTTAAAGAAATAGAAATGCCGGCTGGGGACGTTAGCATTTAGAGAAACTTTGCCAGCCTAGAATAAATGAATGTATTGGAACCAGGGTCGAGGACATACCTCTACTAAGGTCATTTTTATTTATTTAACCATTCTTTTCTTCATTCATGTGTCTGTGGAGCATATACTATGCCAGGGGTAGCATTAATCAAGCTCATGAGTGAGATGGACCCTGTCTTCTGGAGGTCATATCTTTTATAAACCCGAAAGCACAGTTGACCTCACATAGTATAATTTCAACTTCCTGCTTGAATGATGCCTTAAGAGTTTCCTGGCTGGAAAGAAGGTTTAGCGGTTAAGAACAATGGCTGTTCTTCCAGAGGTTCTGAGTTCAATTCCAGGATGGCTCATAACCATCTGTAACCATAGTCCAACGGGATCCAATGCCTTCTTCCGGTGCGCAAATGCACATACAGACAAAACACACACAGACATGAATTACAGTAACAAATAAATCTTAAAAAAAAGAAAACAAAAGAGTTTCTCATTTGGCCAACTGGTGGCACTTGACTTTAATAGCAGCACCTAGGAGGCAGAGGCAGGGGGATCTCTCTGAGTTTGAAGCCAGCCTGGTCTACAGAGTGAGTTCCAAGACAGCCAGGGATACTCAGAGAAACCCTTTCTCAAAAACCAAACAAACAAACCAACAAACCAACAAAAAGAGTCACTCATTTATCCCCAGTGATCTTCAATCCTGAGAGAAGGTCTTATCTCCTGTGCTGGCTTTATTTGGTTGTTTGGTTGTTTGGTTTATTTTCAATTTCAATAGAGTAATCTGGGAAGAGGAAACCTCAACTGAGAAAGCACCTCCCTCAGACTGCCTGCAGGCAGGTCTGTGGGAGCGCTTCCTTGTGTGATGATTGCTGTGGGAGGGCTCAGCCCACTGTGAGTGGTACCTCCTGGGCAGGAGACCCTGGTGTGTGTGGGCTTGGGGGTGGATAGAGAGGTGGAGAGCAAGCTGGTGAGCAGAGCTCCACCATGGCCTCTGCTTCAGTTCCTGCCTCCAGGCTCCTGCCGTGAGCCCCTGCCCTGTCTTCCCTCAGTGATGGAGTAAGCTAAAAACAAACCCTTTCCTCTCGCCAGTTGGCTTTGGTTAGTGTTCTATCACAGCAAGAGCCCAGCTAGGACACCCTCTGTGTGGTGTCCTGCATGACTTTGAGAAGATGGACTTAGCAAACTCACTTTTTAAGTCCATCTCCTTGTGGGATCTGCACTTTTAAAATAAAACATAAAACAAATGCGTTGCTAGATCATAACACCCAAGCTTCCTTCTGGTTAAAGATAAAAGTGTAAAGATAGGTAGATAGATGGGTGAATGGGTGCTTCGGTGAGTGGATGAATAGGTAGACAGACAGACAGATAGATAGATGATGGTGTGGTCTAAGATAAAACTATATATTGGGAAGCAAGGAAGAGTGCATGCTTATGGAAGAGCTACCATGGAGTGGCAAGCACAGAGCATTTTCAGTTTTTTTCTTAGGTTAAGCACAGAGGGTTGAGGTCTCACATTCCTAAAGTTTCTAACTTTTCTTTTCTTTCTTTCTTTCTTTCTTTCTTTCTTTCTTTCTTTCTTTCTTTCTTTCCTTTTCTTTCTTTTTCTGTATCAGTCCTGGCTGTCCTAGAACTCTCTGTAGATCAGGCTGGCCTCGAACTCACAGAGGTCCACCTGTCTCTGCCTCTGCCAGGATTAGAGGCGTGGGGGATGCACCTTGGCCTTGTGTATACTAGGCAAGCAGTCTCTTGGCACTGAGTCAGAGCCCAGCCCCTTTTCTTGTTTGCAATATCAGTGGCAGCAACTAGACTCTGCACAGGTGTCAAAGGAAGAGCGAGAGCTGTGGGTGTACTCCAATTTGGTGTTGCTGCTTTGAAAAAGAATGGTGTGTCTGGGGCGGGGGAGATGGCTCAGTAGGTACGCCAGCTAGAGCCGAGGCTGATGACCGGAGTTGGATGCCCAGAACCTCCACATGCATGCTGTGACACACACACACACACACACACACACACACACACACACACACACATACACACACAATGTAAAGGTTGAAAGGGGCTGAGGAGATGGCTCAGTGGTTAAGAGCACTGGCTGCCCTTACAGGGTTTGGTTTCCAACACCCATCTGGCAGCTCACAGCTGTCTATAACTCCAGTTCCAGAGGATCCGAGACCCTCTTTTCACCTCCACTCCACCAGGCACAAGCTCAGTGCACACACGTAAATACCCAGCTGCAGGCAAAGTACTCACAGACATTAAAAAGTTGCTTTTGTGTTTTGTTTTTTTTTTGTTTTTTTAAGTAGTATTTCTGACCCGAATAGGCTCTGTGGAGAGGCTGCTTAGGGATACCGCCTTGACTTGAAAGCTCTCGGCACAGAGTGACTCAAGCCCAGAATGAAAAGTCTCACTTGACTCATTTGTTGCTATTATTTTCGCTCAACTGTTTGCAGCAGAGGTTCGGGGAGGCCGAGGGCGAGGCTTTCAGAATGCGCAGGGCACTCCATTCGCTAGGGAGCTTGGCAGCCCTGGGGGCAGCAGCCAGGAGTGGTTTTGAAGGTGGGCGATTTGTGCTTATTCAAATTGGCATCTATTTATTAATTAGTTAATTAATTCAGTCTGTATTGCAGGCTAATTCTACTTAATGATTTTTAATGCCTGCTCACCATAAATCCCATGTTTTAAGTTGAATAACAATATTTAAAAGGATAGGATTGTTATAATAACCTGAAGAATTACCAATTCTTTCCCGACAGTCCCTCAGTACTTTAAATTTGACTAAGGATTAGAAAGAGATTTTCCTGCTGTGGGTGGCTGCTGCCCCTTGCTAAACTGACTGATTTGATGTGTTGTGTGTACGTGAGTATAAATATTTTAGAACAAAACCCAATCTAATAAATGAACAACTGTCTTAGGCTGTGATCACTCTTCTAATTCTGTGTTGTGAAAGTCACAGTTAGACGGCGGATCCCACGCTTTTCTACCCGGAGCCTGGGGGAGCGCTGTTGGGGTAAAGGTAAACTTGCTGATGGGAACCACAAGGTTTATAATCGGAGCCATTTCCTTTTGATAAGGCAAAGCTTCATGGAAACAGATGTAGAATTACAATGAGAAAAGTAGGAAGAGAAACATTCCAAGTGGATGGGATTTCTGACTGGAATTTGTAGTTCCCAACAGGAAACAAGCAGCTTAGGGCAGCTCCTTGGGCTGGAGGGGGGTGTTAAGGGATGAGGGGTAGGGGGATGGGGAGGGGGGGCCATGTCTTGTCTCCCACACACAGGGCCTCAGGTTCAGTCCTCAGCACCACAAACTAAACATAAAACTGCACAAAACCACATAAAGAATAAAGGATTTTTTTTTGTACCCCTTAACAATTAAAATAACGAATAAAACAATTGTATTATTTCTGAGCATACAGTCTGGCTGTGGTCATATGTATATAAAGCAGGAATGTGTGTGTATGTGACAATAGTCCCTGAGAGCCAGTGAGAGAGAGAGGACAGGAGAGGGAAGGCTTTCCATGTGGCAATGTTTTCCTGCTAAGTAGAATGAGAAAATGGGTGGATTTCTCTCCTTATTGTCTGTGTATTTGAAATACTTCATTAGTTGAAAATTTAAAAACAAAGCTCTTAATTCTCAAATTTCTTTTTCTAATGGATCTAATCATTTGCCTCATGTTGATGTGGAGACACGTTTAAATGAGGCTTCAAGGGCACGAGGAGGGTTATTTTTAGATGTTTAGGGTATACAAGTAATAATGAAAGCCACCATTCACTAAGAGAATAGCGCTTCCACTCCTAGCAAGGGCTTTAAATGCTCCCGGCTGCTTTTGACAGACAGTAACAATTCAAGAGGGTTGCTTCACCAATCCCCATTTTAACAGATGGCCAGGTGAGCCGCAATTCCAGTCCTGCCTAGTGATAAAATATGCTAAGCGAAAACTCAGACTTTCAAATGTCAGATTTAATATCCCAAAGATCATTTCTCATGTGAGAGTTTTCTTTTTCCCAAGAACTATCTCTACATTTTAATATGTTTACTCAAGGAAATCTGAAAATATGGGCAGAGAAAAAGAAGTTAAAAAACTACCTCTAATTCTGCTGGCACCCAGAGCTGATTGAGTGTAGCATTTTGATAGTCGCCCCTCGTATGTTTCCATGCATAAATTTGTATGAACTTTCAAATGCTTTGGGAAGAATTCGTGCTAAGAATTTCTCTATTAGTGTTGCTTATGACACACGCTATAGAATAAATTTCAAGCCTGGCTTCTGTTTTGTATTTACCTAAATGTATTGTTTAAAAATGAAAATCTCAACTGGGGAAAAAAAAATGTTAAATGTAGAATGAAGGAGATAAGCTTTTTAAAAAAGGTTTAATATTTATTTATTTGGCTTCCAGTTTTGTTTCTCTGAGCCAGGGTCCCACCGAATAACGCAAGTTAGGCTCAAACTCTCTGTCTTCCTGCTGCGGCCTCCTCTTTGCGCGGGGATTGCATTACTGTGCTTAGCCTTAGATAGGCTCTTTTAAGTTATTTTTATTTTACTTATATGTGTGGGTGTTCGCCTGCATACACACCAGTGTGCCACGTGCGTGGCGCCTGGAGGCATGCAACCTACATAAGCGATAGGAGAGTGTTGGAGCCCTTGGGACCGGAGTTGTAAGTGGTTATGAGCCACTGTGGGGGTGCTGGGAACGGAACCTGGTCCTCTGAGTCTCCTCTTTAGTTAAAAAAAAAAAAACCAACAACACTTGTTCTTTGCATTGACAGTTAACACAGAGGCCAGCTAGGCAGTTAGTACATTATCTTCGCCAGCACGCTGTAAGAGCAGTCACCGGATCACAAGCCCGTCCTGGAGAGTTTCCCTCAAAAAACAGTGGGGGCCAGCAAGATGGGTACCAGTGACTGCCGACAAATCTGACGACCTGAGTTCATTCCCTAGTGTCTCCATGGTGGAAAGTGAGAACCAGCTCCTGAAAGTTGTCCTCTGACCTCCACATGTTTACCATGGAGTGAGTGTCAACACACACACACACACACACACACACACGCACGCACGCACACACACACACACACACACACACACGCACACTCAGGTTCATGTGTATGTGGAGGTGGTGGGCAGCATTAGCTTCTAACGATGCGCTGTTATACACACAGATCCGTGCCTTCCTCATCCCACAGGAGAGAAGCAGCTTATTACAGCGGATGGGATCTAACACAGAGATCCACAACTGGACAATGCAGAGGCCAGAGACTATGGGTCACTCAGTCCTAAATTCGGTGTCTTCACTGAGCTCCTCCACTTAAGACTCAGGGATTTATCACTTGTAGTCCCAGCGCTCAGGGAGGCCTGGAGGCAGGCGGCTCTCTTTGAGTTCAAGGCCAGCCTTGTCTACAAAGTGAGTCCAGGATAGCCAAGGCTACACAGAGAAACCCTGTCTTGAAAAACCAAAAAAAAAAAAAAAAAAAAAAAAAAAAGACAAAAGGATTGTAAAGAGCCAGAGGTCATGAGTGTTGCAGGGAATTGGATCCCACTGTGAACACTGAGGTTGTGAACTGGAAAAACCTGTTTCTAATTGTGGTATGGCTCAGTCTTTGATCCTAGCGCTTTCTGTTGACTGTAAACAAGTACTTGTGGTGTGGCTCAGCCCTAGCACACAACTTTAATCCAAGAGCTTTCTGTAAACAGGATTAAGTAAAGCTAACCCTAAATCAAGAGGCGGGGCAAGCAACCAGATCGACAGGAAGTGAATATGGGAAAAACAGAGAGAGAGAAGTTCAGAGGATGGATAGAGAGACACAAAGGAGGGGCATTGGGTTGAAGGGTATTAAAGACAACATGGAGAAGGAGAATGGCATTTTTGTTTTTTGTTTTTTTTTTCCTTCTGGGACACAAGCTGAGTAGGAAGGTCAGCTTGGTGCTTTCTCTGCCTCTCAGAGCTAGCAGGCTTTCACCCCACCATCTGGCTCCTGAGTTTGCATTGGTAAAATCAAGTGGTTGGGATTTTCTTTCTTTATAACGTAAATGACTCCAAGGACACAGCAGGACCGATGATAAATGAACTCACAGACACTGTGGCAGCGTGCACAGGAGCTGCACAGGTTCAGGACGTGTGGAATCCCAGCTCTGAGGCGGAGAAGTGAACACGGGGTCCCACCCCACAACCAGGAAGAGATCTGTAGTTGATACCCACTGAGGGGAAAGCAGCTTTCTCCAGCGTGTCCGTGGGTGTACAGGCTGCATTCCAGGGCAGGCCCCAGGCTCAGGAGGAATTGGCCAAGACAAAACAAATTCCATGCTTTGTTTTCTTTTGTTTTTCAGTGTGTAGACTTTTTTTTGTTAGCTTTGACATTTTTGTCTTATTCGTTTTGATTTTCATTTTTGTGATTTTGTTGTTATTGCTTTGTTTTATTTTGTTTATTTATTTTGAGAGAGGAATACAGAGAACATGAAGTTGGGGGATAGGAGGTGGGGAGGATCTGGAAAGACAGGGGGAGGGAAAACATGATCAAAGTTTATTGTATTAAAAACTGTTTTTTAAAAAGAAAAAAAAAAAACAAACCTAAAACTCTCAGGAACAGTCGTGACAATGGACTAAATGGCAGGTTTTGTTTGTTTATTGTTTGTTTGATTTGTTTTTTTGATATGATACTGAGTCCAGGCAAGAAAATAAAAATAGATGTGTTGGACCTCATCAAAATCTGGAAAAAAAATCTTTTGTGTATGAAAGTGCGCTACGAAGCCTCCAAAGCTGAGGCTGCCGCTCAGTTGGCAGGCTGCTTGTCTTGACCTGGCTTTGAACCAGCACTGCAACTTATTTTTTTTTTTAATTTTATTTTTTTCTTATCAGTTACATTTTATTAACTCTGTATCCCAGCCGTGTCCCGATCCCTCATTCCCTCCCAGTCCCTCCCTCCCTCCCTCATCTCTACCGTGCCCCTTTCCAAGTCCACTGATTGGGGAGGACCTCCTCCCCATTCATCTGACCCTGTTTTATCAGGTATCTTCAGGACTGGCTGCAAAGCTCTCCTCTGTGGCCTAACAGGACTGCTCCTCCCTTGGGGGGTGGGAGGCCAAAGAGCCAGTCATTGAGTTCCTGTTAGAAATAGTCCTTGTTCCTCTCACTATGGGAAACCAATTGGTTACTGAGCTACCACAGGCTACATCTGAGCAGAGGTTCTAGGTTATATCCATACATGGTCCTTGGTTGAATGTCAGTCTCAGAAAAGACCCTGTGCCCAGATATATTTGGTCCTTGTGGAGCTCCTATCCTTTCCCCATCAGACTAACTCCCCTTCTTTCTTATGATTCCCTGTACTCTGCCAAAGGTTTGGTCATGAGTCTTTGCTTTGAAAACACTGCTAGTTAGAGTCTTTCAAATGCGCTCAGTAGACTCCTGTCATACGTTCAATGCGCATCCCATCTGTCTTTCTAAACAAGGATTGATCATCTTACCCCATGTCCGCTCTCTTGATTATCTTTTTTAGGTGTACAGATTTCATTATGTTTATCACATCTTATAGGTCTGCACTGCAACTTATAATGGAAGGAAAAGAGACTGTTGGGATGGCTCACTGCGGACATGTGCCTGTGGCCAAGCCTGACCTCCCATGAACTAGGAGGAGAAAACAGAAATGATCATGTTATCCTCCGACCTCCACACACATGCATCTGCCCCACACAAACTGTAAAGACAGAGAGAGAGAGAGGGAGGGAGGGAGAGAGGGAGAGAGGGGGGACAACCTTTAAAATAGAAAAAAAAAGATTTGTGAATTACTTATCTGAAAGAGGATTGATTGATATTTAGAATTTATTTATTTATAGGCGGGGTCTCATTTTGTGGCTCTGGCTGTCCTGTGACTCTGTAGATCAGGCTGGCCTTGAACTCACAGAGCTCCACTGCCTCTGCCTCTCCTGTGCTGGCCTCAAAGGTATGGGCCACATGCCAGGTTTGATACCTAGAATTTATAAATAACTCCTACAAGTCAATAACAAAACCCAAACCAACAACAAAAGCTCCTAAGCAACCCAGTCTAAAAATGGGGAAAGGACGTGAACAGCTTTTTTTCCCCACAAAAAGGCAAACAGATCTCCAACAAAGGTGAAGGAAAAAAAGGGGCATCAAACAACTAAATTACTAGGGAAATACAACTGAGAAATATAATCGGGAATCCCAACGGCTACCCCCTTCACGGCACGTGGATGGCTGTTAGGAAAGTCACAGCAGTCTACCCAACCGTGGGCAGGTGTGCCGAGAAATGGGAGTCACTGATGGGAGCGCGCCTCGACTCAGCCGCTGTGGAACAGGGCACGACGGCTCCTCCAGATCGTTAGAAATAGCGGCGGCTGGCGCGGCTCTGCAGGCAAAGGTGTTTCTGCCCAGCCTGACCGGTGCCCTGCGTGCGGATCACGGGTTCCACTGCCGGACAGCTGACTCCCGCAAGCTGCTCCTCTGATCACACTCCTGCAACCCACGCGACGGCTGGGAAGCGCTCACACCACACGCATGCGCAATAAATTAGTAAATACATGTACTCTCCTTTTAATGCAAAGAACTATTAAAAATAGCTTTCCATTTAACTCGGCAATCCCACCTGTGAGCACGTCTCAGAAGGGGCACGTAAGGGACACACGTGTTCAGGGAAGCGCTGTTTCCAGCGGTCGGAAGTGCCCATCAGTGCACTTCCGATGTGCAAAGATGTGGTCCATCCTGGAGCCTGGAGCGCCTACAGGCTATGCAGGAGCTCAACGGATGCAGGATTTGAATCTCCTGTGAGGAGACTGCCGATCTGGGCCACTTGTCTAGACGTGGGAGATGCCCAAACACTAGGCTGATCACGCGGAAAGACAGAAGAACGCTGGAAGAGCATCCGCTGTGCTGATCAACCAGGAGGCCACGCTTGCAGAACAGCGCCCTGTCTGCGGGGCGGTGTGCGTAGGAGTCAGAACAAACGAAGAGCAGGGAAACCAACGCAGCCACCGCAGGCGGATCCTTTAGGGAGGCTGGGAAGGGGAACCGGAGAGAGTCAAACGTTCTGCCCGCCCTGATTCACCTCGGCAAGGCGCTTGCTGAGTGCCTTCCGTCCATTTCGTGACCTTCGAACCCAGTCTGCATCCCCGGAGGCAGCCACAGGCCACCCTCTCTCTGACGCCATTCCCAGGGGAGGGTGGGAGCATGCTCCTGGTTTCATGCTGTGATAAACTCTAGACCAAAAGCAGCTCTTAGGGAAGAAAGAGTTTACCTGGCTAATGCTTCCGGGTCACACTCCATTACTGGGAGAAGCCGTGGCAGGAACTGTGGAGGAACACTGCTTGCTGGCCAGCTCACTCACAGGCTCGTGCTGAGTTAGCTTTCTTGTAGAGCCCGGGAAAACCCGCCTAGGGACGGTGCCGTCCATGGTGGGCTGGGCCTCCTGCGTCAATTAAAAAATGAAGGCGATTCCCCCCACCCCCCCAACACACACACAGATGTGCCCACAGGCTAATCTGATCTGGCCTATCCCTCACTTGAGACTCCCTTCTCAGGTGACAGCCCAGTTGCATCAAGGTGACAAAATTAACTAGGGCAGAGACTAACAACTGAGCGCCTGCTTGGACACAATACATTTAAAGTATTTATTAGGTTGGGTTACAGCGAAAGGAATGTTTTTATGCCATACATAAAGAGAAGGAGCCTGGGATTGCAGCTTGGTCAAATGCTTGCCTAGCAGAGCTAGCAGGCTTTCACCCCAGCATCTGGCTCCTGGGTTCCAATCTAGCACTGAAAAAAAAAAAAAAAAAAAGACATAACAAAATAAATATATAAAGGAGGCCGACCATTCCCAGTGGCTGAAACAGAGTCCAAGCTGTTTAAAAAGGAATCTCATTTTTTTTTTTCTGTAATTTTTTTTCTCGTTTCTATTTTCTTTGCAATTTACTGAATCATACTCTTTAGGGAATAGACTAAAGGATTTAAAATTTAGACTTTGCAACAGTTTAAAACTCATCCTGGGGAGAAAAGAACCAGCTTGGTGCTGTGCATGATTTGGTTTTGGAATTTCAGCTGACTTCATCTACAGCTGCTCATGGCAAAGCTAATCAGAACACCCAGGTCAGTGCTGGAGACATTGTGTGGTCTTCGGGGTGGGGACGATTGCATGTCTCTCCATCTAAAAGCAGTGTCTTCTTAGCTTCAAGCAGAGCCAAGTAATATTTCACTAGGAAGGTAGGGTGTTTGGATTTTGTAGCATCCCTAATGCAGGTGTCTGGACTCTCTCTCAAACAGGAAAACAGGGTCTCACTGTAGAGTCCTGGCTATCCTTGAACTCACAGAGATCCACCTGCCTCTGCCTCCGAAGTGCTTAAAGGTGTATTAAAAGTGATCATCCCCCCCCCCCCCATTTAACAAGGTCTTACATAGTTCAGTCTGGTCTCAAACTCACTGTGTACCTGAGGATGACATTGATGTCCCCATCTTCCTGCGTCTACTCATGAATGCTGGGATTGTAGACGCGAACCAGCACCCCTGGCTTCCCACTTTTAAAATACACTTCTGTCCTTACCTGAACAGAACCATATATCCCCCCTGGAGATATATATATATATATATATATATATATATATATATATATATATATATATAACTTATATTATCTGAGTGTTTTGTCATCTATGGTCTTTTAACTAATCTGTGAACTTATTTAAATAGGAGACCAGTAATGGACCCTCAGTAAACGAATGCCAGCCACGCATGGTGTGAACCCCTGCAGTACTCAGGAGGCCAAGGCAGGAGGATGGAGAGCTGGAGAGCTGGGGCCAGCCTGAAACAGTGCCATGGGCAGGTAGGAAAGAGGAGCCTGCATTCATCCCCCATAGGACCTAAGCCTCGTGAGGCAGAGCCGTCAGTGCGACGGGCACACGCTCTGAGCGGCCTTGACAAATGTTCAAAGACAAATTTAGTCATTACATTAGCCTACGCCAAGAGTCACTTAAAGTAGGTTGAGGACAGCCCAGACACTGACCACGTTTCTTCAAACCGCTCTCTGTGTGTGTATCTATGTGTGTGTCTATGTATACTCACTGTGCTGGAGAGCTTTATGTCCACTTGACACAAGCTAAAGGCGTCTGAGAGGAGGAACCTCAATTAAGAAAACACCTCCATAAAATCAGGTTGTAAGCTGGGTGTGGTACAGTGCATGCCTTTAATCCTAGCACTCAGGAGGCAGAGGCAGAGGCAGAGGCCAGCCTGGTCTACAAAGTGAGTCCAGCACAGCCAGGGCTCTTATTACAGAGAAACCCTGTCTTGAAAGATCAAAAAAGTATATATATATACTTTATATATATGTGTGTGTGTGTGTATGTGTGTATATGTATGTCAGGTTGTAGGCATTATTGATCAATGGTGGCAAACCCAGCACATTTCGGGTAGTGCCATCCTTGAGACACCTGTCGTGGTCCTGGATTCCATAAGAAACCAGGCTGAGAAAGCCATGAAAAATGAGCCAGTAAGCAGCACCCCTCCCTGACCTCTGCATCAGCTCCTGCCTCCAGGTTCCTGCTCTGCTTGATTTCCTGTCCTGACTTCCTTCAGTGATGGACTACAATGTGGAAGTATAAGCCAAAGAGCCTTTTCCTCCCCAACTTGCTTTCTGTCATGGTGTTTCATCGAAGTGATAGTAGCCCTAGCAAAGACTTAAAACATACCTCTTATTTAATTATCATAAGGCTATCACTCTCAGCTTCCATAGGTTAAATAACTAAATTCAGGAAGGCCAAGTAAAACTCATGATTCTTATTGAGCCAGGAAGAGATGGAGATGGGCTTGGAATTCACATCTGCCTCTCCTTCTCCACCGTGTCTCTGATTGTAGCCACACAGTATGTATCTCAGCGTGGAGCACTGAGGAGTGAGGGGTGCGGGAGCACCACCTTAGTCAGAGTTTTCAGATGATAGTCCAGAAACCAGAGACTGACGCTCCCCAGCTCCAGCCTGAAATTGAAATACTGTAATGTTAGACATAAAAACGGACTTGATTTTCCCCCAAGGATTTTCCCTCTTTCATCCACACAGTGAGCATTAACAATTAATGGAAAATGCTTTTTCAAGCCGTATAGCATCACTCTTAATATTTATGATACCCACGAAACACACAAACATCTGCTCTGCGGAGTGATAGCTATTAAGGCATACTTGAGAGCCAAGCACTCTCACACACGAAGATGAGTCAGTGCTTAAAGCATTTGCCTCTCTGGAGTTGCCGAGACGGCAAGGGTTCCAAGAACACGGGAGGAAGTCAGTTTTAGACTCGGCTTAAGGGATGTTAGTTCATTTTAGCATGGCTGAAAGCACAAAGTAACTTTTTTTTAAAATTTGTACTATTTATTACTAATTCTTGTTACGATTTTCTGTGTCGAGGTGTTTTGCCCGCAGGTATGTCTGAGCACCACTGCAGGGCTGTGCACAGGGAGGTCGGAAGAGGGCCTTGGGTTCTCTGGTGCTGAAGTAACAGGCTGTGGCGAGCTACCCTTTGGGTGCTTGGAGTGGACCCTGTGGACCCTGAAAGAGCAACAAGTGCTCTGAACCATGGAGCCATCCCTCCAGCCCTTCCACAGCGACCATAAATTGGACAAAGCTATTTTAAAGTAGTTGACATGATCTTTTCATATTAGGGGTGACTGCCCCCTAGACCTGAAGGCAAGGTTTCTGTCTGAGAAACACATATACAATTAGAAAAGACTCAAAACATGATGGATGAGATCATCGACCATCGAGAATGACAGGTCTAAGGAACCTACCACTAGAGGAGGGGGCAGGGGCCATGGCAATGGCGGTGGCGCAAGTCTTTAATCCTAGAGCTTGGGAGGCAGAGGCAGGTGAATTACTATGAGTTTGAGGGCAGCCTTGTTTGCACAGTGAGTCCAGGATAACCAGGGTGGTTACACAGTAAAACCCTGTCTCAAAAAAAAAAAAAAAAAATCAACAACAACAACAACAACAAAAAAAAAACACCAAAAAACAAATTAAGAAAAAAGATATAATTCACAGCCAGGGGGAGGCAGCAGCGAACTCCCTTGGCCTTGGTGCTGGGTGGTAGGGGGCCAAGGCAGGTGGATCTTTGAGCTCCAGGCCAGCCTGGTCTACAAAGAAGTCCAGGACAGCCAAGGCTGCACAGAGAAACCTGGTCTCAAAAAACCAAAACCAAGAAAAGGAAAGGAAAGGAAAAGAAAAAGGAAAGGAAAGGAAAAAGGAAAGGAAAAGAAAAAGGAAAGGAAAGGAAAAAGGAAAGGAAAGCAAAGGAAAAGGAAAAGGAAAGGAAAGGAAAGGAAAGGAAAGGAAAGGAAAGGAAAAAGGAAAAGGAAAGGACAGATCTACCACTAAAATAAGATCGATGGTTTGGGTGTACTGAGAAGCCACACAGGCCAAGCAAGGTGGCCTGTGTGTACGTTCAGGGATTAAGCTTGAAATGAGGTTATTTCTGAGGAAACATTACGTCTGACCTTACTTGTAAAGAGACTGTGTTAGTGGTGTGCTTGGGCCTGATAGCCGAGTTTACTCCGAGCAACTCCCCTCACCAGGACGCCCTGGTCGGCAATAAAACGCACTGTGATAAATTACAGGTCTATATATGCCAGCGTGCCCGGTGTCAGCTGCTTTCCCTGTATAGCAACAAAGCTGAGGACCAGACCTTAAACATGGCAGCGGATCAGCACCGCCACCCAGACATCCCCAGCTGACATTTATTCAAATTGCAACAAAAATAGATGAACGACAGCCACAACAACAATAATAAAAAACGGTAGCAATTGTGGCGTAGTTACTAAATGTCAGATACACCCTCTGTGTCAGTTGCCCACGGAGTCCTCCGGGCCATCCTGCGAGGTAAGTGGAGAAATGGATGCCTCAGGAGGTTAGGTAATTTGTGTCAGGTCATATGCAGATGGTGGTGGAGCCTCAACTCTCACCTACAGGAATATCTGCTTTTTGGTTTGGTTTTTTAAGACAGAGTCTCATGTGGCCAGGGCTGGTCACAAACTATGCAGCTGAGGCTGTCCTTGAACTCCTGATTTTCTGACCTCTCCCTCCAAGGGCCGGGATTACAGTTCTCATAACTAATATTAACCTAAGGAAGCTCTCTGAATTAATTCAATCAAACAATCAATCAATCAGTCGATCAATCCTTTTATGCATGGATGTGCGGGGGTGTGTGTGTGTGTGTGTGTGTGTGTGTGTGTGTGTGTGTGCGCCCATACGTATGTAAGTCAGAGAACAAACTCAAGGCATACCTTCAAAAAGTCCAGCCATCTCTTTTGAGACAGGTTTCTCACTAACCCGAAGCTTACCAACTGGGTTAGCGTGGCGAGCTAGTGAGCCCAGGACCTGCCTGTCTCCCCAGCACTGGTTTTATAAGCCTGTGTCACCACATCCGGCCTTGTCGCATAAGCACTGCGACGCTACCGCTTCAGCCCCTGCTTTCTCCTTTCTTAATTACCCCTGGTCAGGAGAGAGAAAGACCGGGCGGTAGGCACATGTCCTTTTCTTGTTTTCATTTTCACATACGTGATATCCATACGTGTCTGCATGTATGATTGCCTGTGGGTGGGCACACGGGCATGTGTGGGCGGAGACGAACACGCATGTGCTCATGTATGGAGGCCCAGGACTGACGTCAGGAATCGTCGCCGGTGGCTCTTTTCCCCGAGTCACTGAGGCAGGACGCAGCACTCAAAGGCTGAGCTTGTCCGCCAGCTTGCTAGCCAGCTTGTTCTCAGGATCCCCTGTCCCCGTCTTCTGGGGTTAGGGTTTCAGGCACGCCACCACAGCCCCCTGACATTCTCAGGGGCTCCAGGGATCCAAACGCTAGTCCTAACATCTTCAGGGCCTGACTCCACACCGAGCCCTCTCCTCAGCAACGGCTGTAAATTTCAACACAAAGGAGCCCAAGGGCAGGCTCTTCTGGCTGCCCTGTACCGCTCCCTTGAGCCCCTTCGAATGATGTTGAATAAGGTCCACCATGAGACTCTCCCCTCTCCCAGGACACCATGCCTTCGCTCTATCCTGGGTTATAATCACCTGTCTATCCACACATTGTCACCACTATGCTTGACCCCAGTAAATCCATGATTGGCCTCTCTCCTGCCTGTTGTTACTGGCGCAATGAGCAGCGTCTGAGCTGAAGAATTCTTCACTGAGGTGACATGGAGGGAGTTGGGGGAGGGGCTCCGCTGGTTGAGTGCTTGCTCAGCATGTAGGACGGGCTGGGTCCCTAGAGCAAGCTGAACCCACTGACCTGGGATCCCAGTGCACGGGAGATCGGAAGTCTGAGGTTATCCTTTCCTGCACAGTGAGTTCAAGACCAGCCAGGGGTGCATGAGACCCTGCCTCTAAACAAGCAAGCAAGCAAGTAAATAAGTAAATTAATAAGCAGTGAGGGATGCCCACTGCCCTTGCAGAAGGTTGGTGGTTGTGTCTCAGGACCCACCTCAGGAGCCTTACAACTTCTAACTCCAGTTCCAGGGGGTTGATAACGCGTATGCGAACACGTGCGTGCGTAGAACATGCACGTGCACACGCTCACACACACTCACGTGTAAATCTCTAAAAAGTATCAAGTAAGATGCGGAGTTGAGTGCTGGCCGTGAGCAGGAGTGCTAGCTGATTAGTTGGTTGGTTGGTTGGTTAGTTAATTTATTGGAGCAAGCCCAGGCAAGTACTCTACCACTGAACTAAGTCCCCAGTTCTAAGAGGATTAAAAACTTAGGAAGCAAGAAACACAATCGGCCAGAGTCATGGGGACAAAAACTCAGAGACAGGACTCAAGGCACTGAGCTGCCCTGCAGCCGGCCTCCGGCCTCTGCTCTTCCCTACGTGTGCGTCTTTCTCCTTTGAGGGCTTCCTCTGCCCATTTACACATCTCTGCTTTCCCATAATTTTGGCTTTTGTGAAACTTAGTCATTGGTGCCAACTGTAGCCTCACCTCAACCTGCCCTTCTGGAGCCCCAGTACCTACCTACTCAATGCACACTGACTCATGCTCTGCGGATAGCACACAGAGGGACGGCTCAGGCCGAGGGTTTTCCAATTGTCCAGTTAGCCAAGGCTGAAGCGTTTGGCATAAAACCGGCTGTCTGAACTTACTCTTTTGTCAAGGACTGGGGCCTGAGCATGCACCCCCAAACCGGCTTCCTACAAACGTCAGGCTGATATTGCTCTCCTTTTGAATCTAGATACGTTTTGAAAACCATGGAGGAGTGTATTTGAAATTACACTGAAAATTTACCGTCAGACTGTATTTTAACAGGGAGCGTCTATGCGCTACCATTTTCCAGTTGCTTGCACTTTCAATTTTGCTCTTTGATTGCTTAAGACACAGACATCTTTTCTTTTTCACCATGCAATGAAAATGTTCTATTTTCACAAGGTCTGCGTTTGTCATAGTGTTTGCATTTTCATTACAATATCAAGAAGTTGCTCTGTTCCACTCTTTTTATCCAGGGTGGCTAAGGGCTTCTGATAGTTTCTTGTGATAATTG
Organism: Psammomys obesus; assembly: GCF_907164565.1. Taxonomy (NCBI): domain Eukaryota; kingdom Metazoa; phylum Chordata; class Mammalia; order Rodentia; family Muridae; genus Psammomys; species Psammomys obesus. The sequence goes on along the minus strand of NW_026595981.1, from coordinate 11,316,229 downwards.
CATTATGATTTTCAGCCTCTTGTGGTTTAGACTTACATAATGTTTGAAGCTTGAAGGGAACTGCCTAATATTTTTCTTGTAGCTCATGATTAATGCTAATGCTGAAGAGCACCCCTATTGCCCCTCATTTACAACTGAATTCCAAAAGCTCACTTGTAAGTCAGTTATTCGGGACTTGAAATACATTTTCCTGGTGGTCTATGAGAGGTTATTTAACCTATAATATATTCACTCCATCATTCCATAAAGAACCACTATTTGCCTGACACTGTGGGAAGCAACTGTGCGTATTTGTATGGAATTACTGGTTAGCAATTCCACTCAAAACATGAACAGGAGGCCAGAGAGATGGCTCAGCAGGTAAGGGCCCTTGCCACCATGCCTGCCGAATTGAGTTCAATTCCCGGAACCCACATGGTGGAAGGAGAGAGCCAACTCCTATAGTTGCCCCCTGACTTCTCCATACATGTGATGGCACGTGCCCCAGCCAGTAAATAAACGTTATCCCCTCCCCCCACCACACACACACAAAATACAAACCATGAGCAAGGGATGGAGAGCTGACTGAGGCAATAAAGTGCTTGCCACGACACAAGCATAGGGTTCTGAGATCCCCAGAACCCATGTAAAACCGAATGCAGCGGTATGTAATCCCAGCATCCCTTGGCAGAGATAGGCGAGCTTGATCCCTGGAACCCATGGAAAGGTGGCAGGAGAGAACTGACTCTACAAAGCTGACCCCTGACCTCTACGTGGATACCTTAGCACACATGCACACAACACAACACACACACCCATACACAATGATAATAAAAGCTGGGTGAACCACTTTTCTGTAATGTCAGTGTTGAGGAGATAGAGCCCGGCGGATCTCTAGAGTTCATTGGCTAGCTATCTCAGCTGAATTGGGACCTTGTCTCAAAAAAACAAGCTAGGACAACTGAGAGATAGCCAACCATCGACCTCTGCCCTCCACACACGTGCGCGCGTGTGGAGGTGGTACCCGCACAAACATACACACACAGAATAGATGCAGCGGATCAGGTGCCATCTCTACAAGGCTGACAGTCTAGTTGGATTAACACGAACAGAAAGGAATGGTGGCGTGTGCCTGTAATCCCAGGAGGCCTGGGCAGGGGGGGATGTTGAGTCTGAGAGCAGTCTGGCGAGCAATCCCACGCAGTGCTCCTGGGTGCTCACCGCAGGGAAGGGCTCTCTAAAAGTATCCGGGAGCTGCACAACTGAACAGGTTGAGTAACTTTGTTTTGTGATTTCACTTTTTCATTGTTGAATCTTCACGATTCTTTGACATGTTGACTTTTAAAATGTAGATATTTTTATTCTGTGTGTGTGTGAGAGAGTGTTTTTGCCTGCATGGACATATGGGCACCACATAGTGCCTGGTGCCCATGGAGGCCAGAAGATGGCATGAGATCCTCCTGGCACTGGAGACAGATGGTTGCGAGTCACCATGTGGGAGCCGGGAATTGAAACTGAGTCCTTTGTAACAGCAGCAAGCACTCTAAACCACTGAGCCAGCTCCCCAGCCTCTGAGAAATCCACCATTTTGTTTTGTTTTCAATACAGGGTTTCTCTGTGTAACCCTGGAACTTGCTCTGTAGACCAGGCTGGCCTTGAACTCAGAGATCTGCCTGCCTCTTCCTCTGCTGGGATTAATGATGTGCACCATCATAACCTCCTGGCTTTCTGCCTTTTAAAATATTTTTTCATTTTGTTTTTCGAGACAGGGTTTCTCCGTGTAGCCTTGGCTGTCCTGGACTTGCTTTGTAGACCAGGCTGGCCTCAAACTCACAGAGATCTTCTGCCTCTGCCTCCTGAGTGCTGGGATTACAGGCCTGTGATACCGTGCCTAGGTACCTTTTAAAATCTTCAACCCTAACCAATTTGGTTAGTAGTTCCATTCAAAGAAACAAATTTGCAAACCAGGTATTGTTAAAACCTTGTATTGCTGTGTAACATATATTCAGAAAAATGTGTGTGCCTGACCGAACCCAAGAAACTGACAAGAAGCAGACAACATGAACATTCCAGAAGCTTCCCTGAAGGAAATTATTTAGAAATTAGCTCAAGAGGACTGTGGTCGTGGGATGATGTGTCTGAGAGAAAGAAGAATGTTTAAGTCCTAGTTTGTCCGTTTGGAAGCCAGCAAGTGCGTTTCCAGGCTTGGTGGTGGTGAACATAACTGAACGCAATGGCGGAAACAGGTAGCCTGTTCATCTTTCTCGCGCAGACAAGGCTCGGGACTGGCTTGCAGTGTCACAGTTCTCCTAGATCCAGATTTCATCTGTGTTACAGACCAGCCCCTTAATGCACAGCCCGTGAGGGCGCCTTGTCTCCAGATTCCAGAGAGAAAGCAAAGCAAACAAGCCCGGAGTGGGGAAGCCTTGTGCCTCCAGATGCCTTAAGTTCATTCCTGAGGAATCTGCCCTCAAGTCCTTCAAAAGCCCCGCTTGCTCACTAGCTAACCGTCAGGACTATGGTTTTTAAAGGGAAGCTGGTCTTTCAGCTACTGTATTGACCCCCCCCCCAAACCATCATAATGTAGGGATCCTTTTTTAATGAGGGGAAGGAGGTCAGCTCTGGCTGGCCTGGAACTCACTCTGCAACTCAGGCTTGCTTTGAACTTCTGGTGATGCTCCTGCCTCAGAGCACCGAGATTACCGGTGTGAGGCAGCATGCCTAGCCAGAGGTTCTGAAAACCAGAGAGAAGGGAAGGCTAGCCTGGGGGAGACAGCAGCTACAATAATCACGTGGGTTTTCGTTGCCCTTTCTCACTTAACACCACACTGCCTAAGGAAAACCATTTTCCTGAGGAGGGAAATTCAGGTGCCATGTTTGAGAAACCGTGACAGGAAAGTTTTTAAACAAAATCTAAGACATGACCTTCTAGCTAAATTCATGCATGTACTATAGAGCCTGGACCCGGGACAGCCAAATTTCCTAACTGGGAGTGTTACAAGGGCAATATCACAGACACACCTCCTCTCTGATGGTAGGGGAGTCTCGGTTAGAGGATTTCCCTCGAAAGTATGTGTAGGTGATGTGTGTGTGAGTGTGTGTGTGTGTTGTGTGTTAGGCATTGGCTGACTAGAAGCATTCACAGTATGTGGCCCTTGCAGGCATGGCTTCTCTCAAGTTCTGTATCTCTGAGGTCAGCAAAAAGGTAAATACACGTTACAGTAGAGCCCAGCTTATCATTAGGTGGATTTCTACCTAGAACAAGTTAGGTCTTGCATCCCCCAAGAAAGACAACTCACATGAAAAGGCCTGCGCGCCCTGATTACAAGGCAGGTGCCGCTCTCGTCTCCCCTCTTCCCCCGTGTTATTAATGTCGGGCTCGGTGCCATGACGAACCCTCCAGGGTTGGAGGAGAGGCGCAAGCTGAACTCAGAGGCCTCTCTGCCTGTCATTTTCGAACAGGTGAAGTCTGGTTAGTGTGAGCCTCCGGGGCAGCCTCCTGCCGGGAGAACTGAGGTGTAAACACCGCGAAGGGAGGGAGTCGGAGGGGCTCACCCGCAACTGCCAAGAGTGGGTAGGAGAAGTGTGTGGGCCTAATGAGGAGACTGGACAGGGAAAGCTTGCAGGACCCGGGGAGGTTCCCAAATTAGGCAAGGGAGCCCCGGGGCTCCAGGGGGGCTCGGGGTGGGGGCCAGGGGTTGGGTTCTCGGCTGTCTCAGAGCACCCGCTACGGAAAGGCCTTGTGCCACAGGAGCACAGGCATGAACATACATGGGCCTGATGCTCCCTAGAGAAAGGTCAAGGAAAGTTCTAGGAGTCCAGGGAGACAGCAGGAGTCCTGCAGGATGGTGAAGTGGGGCGGGGGCCGAGGAAGGCTGGAAGGCCAAGTGAGAGGGGTAGAGGTGTGAGGAAGAAAGGTGGTTTTGGCGACGGGGTGCTCTTGAAACACACAAATGGTAGCGGGTGATACAACTCCGTGGTTCTGAAAAACTAAGATGGCATCCGGGACCTTGTAACCCAGACTCCGCCCTGGGCCAGAGCGCCCAGAGGAGGAGCCAGGAAGCATTTGCTCTGGCGTTCTGTTCACTTCTGCCCCACCTGAACTCTTCCTTCCTTTGTTTCTTTCTTTCTCTGTTTCTTCGTTTCTTTCTTCCTGTTTTTTGGTTTTCTTGTTTGTTTGTTTTTTTTTTTTTTGAGACAGGGTTTCTCTGTGTGATTGCTGGCTGTCCCGGAACTCACTCTGTAGACCAGGCTGGCCTCAACTCCCAGATGCACCTGCCTGTGCTTCCCAAGCACTGGGATTAAAGGCCTGCACCACCACCGTCCAGCTTTCGTATTTTCATCTATTATTTACTTACTTGTTTATATGTATTTGTGGCGCTGAGCATCGAGCCTAGGGATTCACACACTATACATTCCCTGCCACGGGACTACATCCCCACCCTACACTCATCTCTTTAAAAATGTCTTAAATGTGTTGCCCAGCCTGGCTTGACCTCCTGGGCTCAAGCGACCTGCCCACTGCAGCCTCACAGTGTGCTAGGACTCGCAGGGAGGGCTACCACGCCCCATTCACTGATATGTTCTTAATGTTTCTTTTGGGCTTCATTTTACTATTTTTCAGTTTTCCCTTTCCTTCCTTTAGCCTTTCCTCCATTCAGACAGCTAGATGTTCTGACATTTAGTGTTGTTGCCTCAGGAAGAAAAAAAAAATTTTTTTTAAGGCAAACTAAGGCTTATCTCAGAAAAGATGGGAAGGCGAGCAGGAGAGAGAGAGAGAAAGACTTCTCTTCCTCCAGCAGAGAAAAAGCAGGAGGAGGCGTCAGAAGGGAGGAGGCCAGTGGATGGACCTGTCGGCCACCTCAGGCCCTTTGCACACCTGGTGAAAGGAGGAGGGATGAGGGGTCACAGAGCCACCTGCCAGGCGCGATGCTCTCTCTTGTCAAGCTCATGGGATCTAACCTCTCTTGGGAGAGGAGCCTCTGGGCACACCTGTGGAGGAATCTCGATTCTACCAGTGGAGGTGGGAAGCCATGCCTGCTGTCCCTGGGGTCCTGGACTGGATGGAGGGGCCTGGTAACGGCATGCATTCACTTTTCCTGCTAGTGGACTTCATGTTGCAGGCCACTCCAAGCTCCGGCTGCCTTGACTTCCGGCTGTGACGGCCTGTGCTTTGAACTGTGAGCTAAAATAAACCCTCTCCCCATCTCCACTCACCTCTGTCACAGTATCTCATCACAGCAACAGAAAAGAGAGATGCCCTGGGCAACAGCCCACCGAACACCACCTCGATCCTGACTGAGTAGAGGAGAGGTGGGCACCCAAGAGTGAACAGAAGGATTGTCACCTAAGCAGCAGCCCGAAGGGGACCATACAGAAGGGGGGTGGGGCAGATCTAAGACAGACAAGTTCCAGGCCAGCCAGGGCTCCAACATGGAGAGACCCTGTCTCACAAAAACAGACGACCATGCCCCAAAACACACAACCGTGCCCCAACCAGTTTGTAACCTAGAGAAATGGTAAGAGATGTTTTTGCTTGTTTTTCCAAGATGAGTCTTGTGTAGCCCAGGCTGGTCTTGAACTTAATATGCAGCCGAGGATGATCTTGAACATCTGATCATCCTGCCTCTACCTCTGCTTCTGGGACTTCAGGCTTATGCACCATTGTGAGCATGCTATATCAGGAATTTAGATACATTGTTGTCCTTTTTTTTTTTTTTCAATCTCAGAATTTATTGAATAACAGTAAATCCATAATCTCGGTTAGTTTCATGGGCAGAAATTTGCCAAGTTGTCTTAACTTCCCTTGATTGCCAGCCAAGGAAAATACAGCTTTGTGTGTATGATGATGAACACATGTGTGTGTGTGTGTGTGTGTGTCTGCAGAGGAGCAAACCTGTGTGTCTTTGTGTCTGTGTCTGGAAATTAGAGGTCAGTTTCGGGCATTCTCCCTGACAAGGATCTTGATGTAGAATGGCTCAGGTCTTTTGAAATCTCAGAGCCCACCTCTGGTGATGTGCTTCCTCCAGCAGGATGATGCTGTCTAATCCTACTCAGACAACTCCACCAAGTATTTAAGTATCTGAGTGTAGGGGGATCATTCTTATTCAAACCACCCAGCCGTCTAGGAGAAAGAATGAGTTTTCAAATGAAAGAGAGAGTGTAGTTTAGTGGTAGAGTATGTGCTTAGAATACAGGGAGTACCAAGTTAGATTCCCCAGGCGAGTGCATGAATGTGCATGCGCGCGCGCACGCACACACACACACACACACACACACACACAAGTAGATGCAAAAGAAAATTTGTGAAAAATACACATGACAGAGTTATAAGTATCTCTGCTGGCCTGAGGCAAGAAAGTTTATGTACCACTCTTTTTTGAGTATTTATTCATTACAGGAGTGGTTTAGTGCTTTCCTTCAAAGCCCTTGAGGCACCATGTTTTCAGAAAAGCTAACGGTCACTTCCTGATAACACCAACTGACTTCTGTATCTTTTTCTTCTTATCTTGGTGTTTTTGAAGAGGAAGTCATAAAGCTAAGCATCTGGTTTCGGTATTAGTCTTCAACAGTGCAGATTCTCCTTCTGTGACAGAGCTGGGGCTCTGAAACCCTTTCGCTGGTCATTGATCTTGCTGGATGTTCTTGCACAGTGTCTCCCGTAGACCACCCAGGGATGAGGCAGCAGGCTTCTGCAAAGGATGCTCTTTCGTCACTGTGTTCACTGAGTAGCAGAAGCACCAAATTGGTTCAGGTGCCTTTAGCCAAAGGATTCTTCTCCTTCCTTCCTTCCTTCCTTCCCTCCATTCTTCTTCTTTTCCTTCTGTTCTTTTTTCTCTTTCAGATGTGGTCTCACTTGGCTGGTTTGGACTTTGCTTTGTAGACCGGGCTGCCTTTGAACTCAAAGAGATCCACCTGCCGGCCTCTCGAGTGCTGGGGTTAAGTGTACACCACCCTGTCTGGCCTAGCCAAAGGGCTCTCCCATACCGGTCCCGACCCTGAGATCAGAGATGATTGGAATAGGGTCTGGGGGTGTGTGCTGTGGACTAGCCAAAGCACTGATGTCATGAGGTCACTCAGAGAGGAACAAGAGCAGCTGAGAATCACTCAGGCCACCACACAGAGGAGGTGGCTATCCATCTCTACATAGTTTAACTATGTATATGCTTTTGGCTTCCTGATGCAGGTAACAGAAACAGAAGCAGATCAGAGCTAGTCAGGGAATTTTACACTTCCGGTGGAGGGGTCTCTCGGGGAAGGAGGCAGCCAGGTTAGGAAGTAACACTGAACTAAGAGGAGCTGCCGAGACCGTGGTCTTCTCGCTTCTCTCTGCACGAAGTCATTCTTCTGTCTATGTTATGGAGGCCTTTTTGTTGTTGCAAAGTTTGAAGACTCACAAGCAAACTAGTAGCGTTTTATTTTCTACACACACTTATCTGTCCTGTGTATATGTGCATGTGTGCATACATGTGTGGGTGAGCACATGCCATGGCACAAGTGTGGAGGTCAGGAGGACGCCTTACAGGAACGACTTGGTCCCAGGAATCAAACTCAGGTCACCAGCCTTGGCAGTGAGTGTCCTAGTCACTGATCTCTCTCCCTCACTGGCTCCTAAGGACTATAATTTTAAAAGAAAACTGTAAAATAAATAAAAACCAACAACTTGCACGAGTTTCATAGGCATTATGTAGGAGACTGGCCATATTAGGAAATGCATATTCATAATAGGGGAACGTTACCGAGAGTGTGTCCTAATCACGTATGGAAAAATCCTGTTTTTCCAGGAAATTGTAATCCCAAATTGTATTAATCAACTGAATGAACAACTACACAGGATTAAACATGATTCTTCCAACTTACAATCACTAAAACTCAATATACGCCTTACTCGTTTGAAAACAAATTAGTCTTTATTTTCAGAGCTACGCACACATATGTATGTGTGCGCTGAGATGAGATGCTGAGAAAGGGTTTTTTTTTTTGGGGGGGGGGTAGAAGTTTTGAGGAGGGATGAAATTTGTGAACTTTGACTAGGTAAAAGATATAAGCTTCTACTATGACCCAGACTTACACAAGTGCTATTTCCAGTTAACTCATTCAACTCAAGGTCATTCAGCAGTAACTGTATATTTAAAGTGTGATAGAAATTCAAAGACTAGAGAAAAAGCATTTAAAATTAATTAATCTAAGACCAGAAGTAGTGGCGCACACCTTTGATCCCTGCACTTGGGAGGCAGAAGAAGCAGTCGGATCACTGTGAGTTCAAGGCCATCCTGGTCTACAAAGCAAGTCCAGGACAGCCAAGGCTACACAGAGAAACCCTGTCTCAAAGGGGAAAAAAAATTGCTCTAGTAATTTTGTCATAATGATTGAAAAACTAAGGCAATGCCCTCTTCAGGAATATCTAACAATTTTGATTTTTACTTCTAATTGCTAATGACTTGATTTAAACATTTCCAAAACTATTTAAGTATCTGCTTGATGTGTTTGCATAGAACAGACTTTAAAAAAAAAATAAACAGAGGCTGGGGAGATGGCTCAGCGGGTAAAGAGCTTGCTGAGCAAGTTTGAGGACCCGAGTTCAGGTACACGGCACCTATGGAAAAACCACATGTGCTGGCACGCACCTGCTACCCTGGGGAAGCAGCCAGCCCAGCACAGACAGCAAGTTCCAGGTTCTAAGAGAGACCCTGCCTCAAAAAAATAAGGTGGATAGTAATGGAGAAAGACATGTGATGGCAAACACTGCCCTCCACACGCTCACGTACAGGCATGCACAGGCATGCACACATGTATACACAACCATACACATGCAAAGGCAACTAGAATTTGATTGGTATGTCAGCTTAGTCCAGTGCAAGCCCATCTATGTAAAGTTTAGTGCATAACTCTTACTTTAAAATATGCGAATTGGCTTAAAATATTTGAGGAAATAAACTTATTTTAAAAGCCTAGTACCAGCCAAGGCTACACAGAGAAACCCTGTCAAAACAAAATATTCTCCCTGTCGGTTACCACCTTGTATGTGTGACAGCAGACACAAAATGAAGGCTTTCGGGTAAAGGCGTTTGCTGTGCAAACACGACACCTTGGGATCAATCCCTGGAACTCACATGACGGTGTAAAGACAGAACCAACTCCAGGCTGTCCTCATACCACCACCTGCATGTTCTGACGTGCCCCCATTGCTGACACACACGAGCATACAATTATAATAAAAAAAAGTTTGATTGAAAAACAAAATGGCCGGGTGCGGCGACGCACGCCTATAATCCCAGCCAGCACTCAGGGAGGCAGAGGCGGGTGGGTCTCTGTGAGTGTGAGGGCAGCCTGGTCTACATCGTGAGTTCCAGGACAGCCAGGGATGTGTAGAGAGACTGTTTTCAAAACACCAAATAATACAAATAGGCAGATAGATAGATAGATAAATAGATAGATAGATAGATAGATAGATAGATAGATAGATAGATAGATAGACAGACAGACAGATAAATAGACAGATGGTGTAAACAGCACACCTCTTAGAACTGTGTGAATACTTGGAGCAGAAGAAATCTGGGATTTAAACCCTATGCCACTGAGAAGGTTGTATTTATAGATGTAGGGTTATATAACATATCAATTAGTGAAAAAGAGGCCAAGATACTTTGGGGTAGCAAGGAGAGATACATGGGAAGAGGTGGAAGGGAGGAAAGAAAGAGGAAAATGATATAGTGATATTTTAACTTTAAATAATTTAGAATATTTTAATTAAAACATTATGTAGACTTATTCATCCTAGTTTGTGTGTATGTATGTTTGCCTGCATGTATGTATCTACACCACACACATGCCCTGTACTCACAGAGTCCAGAAGAGTATACCGGGTCTCCTGGGACTGGAATTACAGACGCCAGGTGGGGGCAGGGAATCAAACCTGAGTCCCCTGCCAGAACAACAGGTGCTCTTGACCTTTGAACCAACTCTCCAGTGCTTTATTATTATTACTATTATTAAAAAAAAAAAACCCAGACTGGGGATGATTTTTACCACTGTCTTGCTGTAGGGAGCCTTCTGAGACCTGCCAGGAAACTGGCACCGATCCTGGTTCACAAGCCTCAGAGGCTGCCTGGTCAGCTAACAGTCCCACAGAGCAGCTCGGATGGTGTCGGGGATTTTCCTGGGAGAGCTTTTGAGAGGATGGCAGCAAGAGGTCCTTGACCTTCACGCAGGGGTCCGTCATTGGCAGCGATGGCAGTAGCCAGAGCGGGAGGCAGGGCAGATCCTCCAAGCACAGTTTTGGACCAGTCAAGGATATTGTCCTCAGCCTGTGTGGCCACCTCTTCCACTGGGGATGTTTAAGTCAGTGGTTTGCAAATCCAGCCTCAGCCCAGACACAGTCATCCTGATTCATGGCAGGGGGAACACTGGGCAGCAGAACCCCAGAAAGAAGAGCCCCTCCTCACCCCCATCCTCAAGGCCAGAGAGTAGCTGGGGAAGAGAGGCCGCTTCCACGGATTGGATTTGGACCTGGTGGCCTCCTGCTTGGATATTTGCCCCAGAGTTTAACATCAATGCTGGATGGCCTCTTCCAGCTGTCTCTGGGAAGCCCAGGGATACGGACAAACAGGTACTTCCCCATTTCCTACTGCACCTAGCCCTGGTAATCATATTCTGGCTTTTGCATCCATAAACAGGGCCCTTGCACGGGGATGAGGGACCCCCTAGTCCCTAGTCCTGGTGTTTGACCTCCTGGCTAAACCTGACCCATGTGATCAGAGCTCAGAAACCCATCAAGGAGTCTTGCTCCTCTGGAAGAGCTTTGGGACTCCACCCCAGTTGGCTAGGATGCCCACGGTGACCACTGTTGCAAATGCTCTCCTGTAGCCCCAGGCCACAGCAGCGTTGAGCCCCTGCCATGGCTGACAGTGTGAAAGCCTGTTACAGCCTGCTCACTAGGTCTTCATTCTGCAAGGGGAAGGGATGGGAAGAAAGAATCGGTTAGAGTTTCTTTTGCGGAGTGTTGTTACAAAACAAAGGGATGAACCAAAGGGTATTTATGGAAACTTACTTTCCTCTCTTTAAATACCCGTCGGTAAGAGGCCTCTAAGGTCAGTGGGAGCTTCTTATACAAAGGTTTCCTTCTAGAGCCCAGGGTTGCTCTGTCTGCTCTCCTCCCCGCTCCTTGGCAGAACACAGAGACTCCTGTCCCGGGAAGAGCAGGAGCCCAGCACCCAAAACTGAAGGTTTTCACGAATTCAGCAGAGACTCAAAGGTCTGCTGTTGGTTTGGGGCCCGGAGCAGCTCTCGTGACCTCCTGATTTCCCCCCTGAGGTGTCTCTCGCTGGTGAGACGGTGTCACTCACGAGTTTCCCATCGGTTTTTACCTCAAAGCCGTGCACACCTGCACCTCCCTTCCAAACGGCAAACAGCCTAGACCACTGGGCAAACAGCCTAGACCACTGCTAAAGCAGAGACGGACTGTTGCGAGTTAGGAACAACCTGGACTCCAGCCTTTGGTGGGAGTCAGAGCTCCCAACGAGGAGAAGCAGCTCAGCGTTTTCTCCCTCAGGATCCACCCAGCGGAGACTGAGGGTTTTGCCAGCTCAGGCCAAACGCGTGTCAAAGACCCTCATCCTTAGAAGCCAATGAAGAGGCCGGGAGCTGAGGACTGGGGAGACCCACTCCGCTGACCCTGAGCGAGTGAGCGAGCCCGAGCCATGGAAAGCTGAAGACCACGGAGGTCCGCTGTGGTCTCCTACTTGTGAAATCCGGCCGCCGGCTTTGTGAAGTACCTGACAGACTGGAAGCATCCCTGAGGCAGGGTAGGATGGCTCAGCCAGTGAAGATGCTCATGCAAGCGAGTGACCTAAATATCATCCCCGGAACCCACACAAAGGCGGGAGAAGAGAACTGACTCTGAGGAGTTGTCCTCTGACCTCCACATGCATGCTGGGGCTTGTGCAGGCCCACACACACACAGATGATAATAATAATAATAATAATAATAATAATAATAATAATAATAATAATAATAATAA